>NC_064851.1:139176803-139484152 GCF_024139225.1 Suncus etruscus
GTGGACAATGATTTCAGTATTTGTCTTTTGGCTCTTAGCATTCTTCTGTTTCTAGTTCCATTTCAATTTATTCATTGTTATAGCTATAGGAGTTTGGAACTTGCCAAATATTCACGGTAAGTCTGTTACAGCTTCTATCCCAGTCCAAACTCTGATTTTGGCAGCTTCCTTTATATAGACTCTTGGTTCCAGAGAAAACAGGTGTTACAAGTCAAGAATGATACTGAATGTATACCCAGTGAGCTTTTAAACAGTTCTCATATTTCAGATTCCCACACCCCTTCTAAATTATAGGCTTCCCTTTACATGTAGTTTGAAAACTGTGTATCTATATTAAATTTAAAGACTTAGTGAATACCTAGAACTAATCATATTTGAATTAGAAAAGGAAGTGTTAACAAGCAATTGAACTAACCAGTACTCACCAGGGAGTATTCTATTGATAATAGAATGAAGTTCTTGGCAATAAAAGTACCAGAGTTCTATTTCTTAACATGTAAGGATTAGGTGTTCCGTAGGTAGAAAAGAAAAACAAAAACTTTTTTGTTGTTATTTTGCAGATTCTCAAACTGAGTCACTTACATGGACATTTGAATCTGTGCTGTAGATTTTAGTGTTTGAATAAGATTGGCAGCCTTGTAAAATTACTTTTTAAATGCTGGAATCAAAGCACCATATGGAATTGATTCTCAGTGAAATGGAAACTGGCTGAATTGAACAGGGGCCTCACTCAGTAATAGTTTTCTGAAATAAGTACCCCAAGCAGAGATGTTCGCTCTCAGTTCATCCACCAGCAGCCCCTCTGGAAGTTTGCTTTCCTGTATATTCTCCAGTGGTAACTGCTAGTAGTAAGTACTACTACCTAATAGTATTAGTAGGTTCCATCCAGTGCTGGTGCTAGACTACCAATCATTTCATTATGTGCAGGAGAGTTTGTATATAAAGCTATACATACCCTGATATCCTGAATAGGTGTTTTAGGATTATATTTGCAACCTACAAATCTGATTGAAGGCCTACTTAAGCAATTCCAAAGAAGACAGTAGCTCAACTCAACACACTGTGGTTCATTTACAAGATTAAGCAGAATGAGGAAACAATGGAAGTTGCTAGGAGGACTATTCTATCCTGTTCACAGTACACATTGGGACAGAGTACAAGGGATGTCAATTTGCCTACAGCCATATAATTAACGACTGCCAGAATATCCACTTTTAAATTCAGACAATCTGTTTCTCAAGACTGTGACCTAAAATCTGTAACTCTACCTTCAAATGTTTATGTGTATGTGGTGGTGGTGTGTGTGTGTGTGTGTGTGTGTGTGTGTATGTGTGTGTGTATGTGTGTGCTTGTTTTGAGGGATTAGTTTTCTGTGTGTAATAGCACAGACTGAGAGCATGAAATTACCAAATTTTATTCCATCGACCCATGTTGTCCTTTACCTGCAGCTCTGGAATTAATTTTGTTTATAGAATTTGGAGAAGACAGTTTCATTCCATGGTTACCCTCAATTTCCCAAGACCTATCTTAGGAATAGGAGTGGAGAGGGAGCACATATTTAAAATAATTATTAGGCATATTATAAAGGTGATATATATATAAAATGCGCTGAGAAGTGTATCCTTCTCCCTCTTTTAGAGTCTGTTATAGACTAAGTAAAGATCATTCAAAATAAGATTCCTGTTCATGAGTCATATATAATTTGGCTGGGGACATAAATTGAGACAGATTAGATTGAGTTCTATCTATTCTCATTCTTACTTCAGCTTCTCAAGTTACAAATAAGTGGACTGAGGAAATATTAAATATTTTTTAATTAATAAATTCTACTTATTCATAAAACATCACCAAGCATTTTAACTCAATGTTCTTAGTTTGAACAGGGTTAGATTAATTTCTGAGGGATATTTTTATTGAATCTATAGACAAATTAAATCTTATTTATTCATAAAGTTTATGGAATCTGAACAAAAACATTGTTTGTTCATAAAATTCAAGCTGGAATAGGTGCCAGCATTATTGAATGTTCATGTGAAAATTATTGAATGTTCATGTATGTGAAAGCAAGACTCAAAAGAGGGAATGCATGCTTAGCAAGTAATAAATGAGCCCTTTACTACTAGCCATTTCTTCTGGATGACTTTCCCCAGCTTCTCTTTAGTTTTCTCACCTTAGCAGTGCTTATCAGTGGTGGCATTGGTTCTCCTCTGGTGTCATGGAGTCCCCCCCAGAATATTTTGGAGCATGGTCCTGATTATTGGTGCTCAGGGAACAACGAGATCATACTTGGTATTCCTAGCAGGTGGTGTCTGATTAAACTCAGAGATTTCTACATGCAAAGCTTGTTTTCCATCTCTTTGATTTATCTACTTGCTTCTATTTTTCATACCATTTTTCATATGTTATTGCATCTTTGTCTTTCTTTTACTTTCCTTAGTTTAGATACCACTTCCTTCAAGAAGTTTTCTCTGTACCCCAAACTCTAGTGCATGTGACTTGCATTACCTTAGCACACACTGTTAGCAAAAATTACAAGGTATTCCAATAGCTTTATATACTTTTTGACATTTCCTCTGAATGGCCTCTCTCTAGAAGACAGAGACCAGAAGCTGTCTTGCTTAACTTTATTTTCCTGTATCAGTGCCTACTATATCCACTGAAAGAGTAAGTAACAGGGAAGAAATGATACACTATATTGAACCAGGTTTTCCTTGGTACTTGCCTACGTGGTCTTCCATTGAGATCTTAGCTTCTCAGTATGTCTGATTTGAATGGAGGAAAATAAAAGATAATATAACTAGTATCTACATATAAGTAGTTTAGAAGATCCAGTATTTTGATTCTTTAATTTTCTTTTCCCTACATTGCAATGTTAACTCAATGTCCTTCTATTATTGGCAAGAAAAGATTGGGATAAAGTCAAGAGTTACATTCACTGTCCATATAATGTTGATCCTTCACCTGCTTCTTCATAGATAATCACAATTGTTCTATGTTTTATTTTATTTCTTCCTCATTTAAGTTTACAGAGGAAGGTACTTCCAGACTCAGAAGTGCTAAATATATAGTCATTTTTGACAAAGAAAGACTGTTTATTTTTATTTATTTTTAATTTGTATTACTTTATTTAAACACCTGGTTTACAAAGTTGTTCAAAATATAGTTGTTTCTGGCATTCCATATTTAAACACCAGTCCTACCACCAATGTAACATTCCTTTCACCATTGTCTCTGGTTCAACATTCCCACCATCTCCTGAAAAGCCTGTTTTCTGGGAGACAAAGTAAGTTAATTTATATTACTTGTTTACAAATAAGTTTCAATGGAATTATTGAAAAATTTCAAAAGAAAATTTGTGACAAAATGTTATATCTCACAGTGAGGTCATTAAATTATTGTCTGACGGTTATTGTTCTTTTGTGACTAGTTATCATTCTGTACTTTTGGTTTTGTTTGTTGACATTAAAATTTTCTAGGCTACTTAGACAATTAATTTGATGTTTATCTACTGGGGTGTCAGTTTTGAAAAATTTGAAGCTATCACATGGCCTTATATGTATATGGCTGCTTTAGAAATTCTAGGTTTTCTAGGTTTTGCCCCAGAAACTCAGGAAGAAAACCTCTTCACATGGATAAACCGAGCTTTTGATGAATAGAATGTAAGGTAATGAATTTGCTAATTTAAAGCATTGTACTGTGGTAATAAGAAAGGAATGTACCTAGTCATACAAAAATGCATATAACTAAAGTAAAATAGGGAAGGAGGAAACATATGGATGGGTAAAATAAGTAAAATTTCAGACTGATAATAGATCAAGTACTTGAAAATAATAAGACTATAGTGGATTGCTTTTTATATCATGGAAATCATAGAGTATGCCACTAACCTATGTGAAGCTAGGTTTTAGAAAACATAAATAGTTTAAAAGCCAGGTTTTAAAAAACATAAATAGTTTAAAAGATCACCAGTTGTACCCAAAGTAGATGTTCTTCAAAGTATAACAACAAATAGGAGACAGAGTTCATAAGATGCAAGGGCAAGCAATGAAAATAGAGCAGAAGATTTTGGGGCTAAAGGTCCTGGATATTATGAGCAGGACCACTATAAATAAAAAGAATAAAACCTCTTCAGTGCTTAATTATTTTCAAAACATAAGATACTTTAATGTAATAAAAATTGATAAAAAGTAAAACTTGTTAGTGTATATTTCCGTTTGGTAAGGCTAAAAACACAATGTACATTTACCATAAAAAGTCAAACAGCTATTGAGATAAAGAATCTATTGGAAGCAATGTAAGTGTACATTTGCAAACTACCTAATGGAAAAATTTCTCAAGAAATAACCTTGAATTTTAACAAGCCATCAGCATACTTCAAATAACAAACATCCTGATAGCAAAAGAACCTATCATGAAAACAAAGAGAGCCTAGCAATTTGAAGAATGTATTTCTGTGTAATACATCACTCAAGGAGATGATACCCAAAATATGTACTTAGTACTTGTTGGATTAAACAGTTTCCATCCTTTCAGGATATGTTTGACCACTCATTGAATAGATGCTCCTTTGAATTGGTTCCTTAAATCACCTATACTCCTTTCCTGTGTGTGGTCTTTGGCTTCCAAATAAAGCCCCTCACCCTCACCCTCAGGGGTTACTCCTGGCTATGCCCTCAGAAATCGCTCCTGGCTTGGAACCACATGGGACATCGGGGGATCAAACCGAGGTAGGTCTTGGGTCAGCCGAGTGCAAGGCAAACACCTTACCTCTGTGCTATCGCTCTAGCCCCTGTGGTTTTAGTTTTTGAGGACTGAACTTTCCACTTGCTGGTCTCAGGATTGGTAGCAGAAGGCTTGCTGTGGAAGTCCCTGAGCCTATTTTATCTCCATAACTGTGTGTGCATTATTTCCTGTGTTTGCATTTGCTTCCAGACCCATGTATGCCCAATCTCCTGGGGTTAAGCTAAGAGGCTTCCGCTACAAGTAGAATTATAGAATTATAGAATCCACAAGAACAACAATTAGTGACACTAAATTAAATATGTACTTCTCCAAAGAAGAAACACAAATGACCAAGAAAATGAACAAGAAAAATGCTCAATAACACTTTATTAGGAAAATGCAAAAATATTAAGATATGACCCACATATTTGTAAGAATGAATTTTATAAAAAATATTGAAAATATCAATTGTAGATGAGAATATATAAAAAATAACCTCTAGTTTACTATTGGTGGGGATGTAAATTTGTGTAGCTGCTGAATAAAAACACTATGGAGACTACTCCTGAAAAAGAGGAAAATTTATCTTACAATACCACTTCTATGCCTTTACACAAAAAGTGTGAAAATACTAGTTTGAAAAAAATTAAACCCTTGTATTTACAGCAACATTATTCAGAATAGCCCAATATTGAGGATACATACAATCTAATTACCCTTAACAGATGACTGGATTAAGAAACAGTGCTAGGATTTTTTTCTCTCTGTAGAGGTTCTTGCTTTCTTTCAAATGTATGTCTTTCTTCTCCCTCACACTTCTGTAATAAATAACTTTATTTTTGTTTTTTTAATAATATCTTTATTTAAGCATCATGATTACAAACATGTAATCATGTAATTACCTCCTTTAAATAAAAAATATTTTGCTTCACAATTTCATCTCCTGCACTTTTCTGTGAAGGAAGGTGACAAATCAAGGACACTTGTGTCAAGATTACAAGTACAATTGTGTGCTACCATTCTGAAAGAGGTTATAGGAAGCTCAGATACTGCTTCAGTGAGATATGTCCAAAAAATGACCACAACAGTTGGAGATAACTTTCTATTCAGTCACAGGCCTTACATAATTCTTTTTTCATCTCTAGTATTATTTCAAACTAACCAGCATCAGGTAGTTCTGTTAGCTGTTCCCTTAGACTGTTTTCTTGTTGCTATGAGCTACACCCAGCAATGCAGAAGGTTTATATATGGTTATGTTTAGAGGATAAGAAGAGTGTTTCCTCTCTCTGTCTTTTTCTCCCCTACACACAAATGCATGTATACTCATCTACACTAACACCCTACTCACAAAGGAGAGAGAACAAGAACTACCAGGAGAAAGGTACTCACATTCACCCTCGGTGCAAATGTAGACTGGTTCAGCATTTTTGGAAAACAATATAGATATTCTTCAAAAAACTAAAAATTGAGTTTATATATGATCCAGTAATAATAGAGGTCAAAAATGCAAAAAAAAAATTCCCTCTGATCCTTATGCTCATTGCAGCACTATTCCTAATAGTCAGAATTTGGAATCAACCCAAGTGTCAAAGAACAGATGAGTGGATAAAGAAACTGGTACATCTACACAATGGAATACTATGCAACTGTTAAGGAAAATTAAGTCATAAAATTTGCTTAATCATGGATGGATATGGAGAGTATTATGCTAATCAAAATGTGTTATATGACGAGGGATAGACATTGAATTATTGAAATCACCTGTGAGATAAAAAAACTAGAAAATATAAGAATGGTATCCAAATATAATAGAGTTGAGGTCCAGGAAGACCAGCACATGGTAAGAAGCTTTCCACAAATTACAGCAGAGTGCACTTAGGACAAAGAAGGGATTACTATGACAATCTTCATTGAAAATTATCATTCTGGGCAATAACTGGGTATTGAAAGGAGATAAAGTGCTAATCATGATACCCCTTCACCAACAACATTGAAAACCACAGTGTATAAAGAAAAAGAGGAAGACAAAAGAGGGAAAAGACAGAAAGAAAAAGTAGAAGAAAAAATGTCTGCTCAAAGATAGGTGAAGCAGCGAGGGTGAGAGGGAAACCGGAGGCCGGAAATTTCGCTTTGTATGAATGAAACTTAATCATGAACAACTTTGAAATTGTGGAAATAAATTATTATGAACAAAACCTGTAACCACAGTGTTTAAATGGATAATTAACTAAGAAAAGAAGCTGTGCTGTATATTCCTATATAAACTAAAAATTGAGTTTCTATATTATTCAGTAATACTAGGTGATTTTTTTTGTATCACTGAAATACACTTTGCCACTAAACAAAGATAAAGATAACATTTCCCAGTTCAGGGAAAATGGATTGAACTTGAGATGCTTATACTCATGAAATAAATAAGAATAGGATAGTTGTTTTATGGTTTCACTTATATGTGATCGTCATGTTTTCGTATCTACATATACAAACATTTATTTGTTTTCTTTTCTTAAATTACAAAACTCAGTGAAATCTGGTGTTTGCCAGAGAGAAAGGGAAATATTATCAGAATATTCTTTTGTTTTTACTTTCTTATTTTGTTATGGTGTATTATGTCACTGGCTATTTGGCAGTGGTAATAGTGGCATTTAGATAGGTGAAGCTAGAACCATAAATTTATATGATATTGTAAGATAATGACATCTGTAAAAAAGTAAAATGTTAAAACAAATTTATACATTCCTCTTTTCTGTGTAATAATATTCAAGGACAGGAAAGCATAAGCTGGTTTTCTATAGTATCTGCTTGTACAATATGGAATGCTGTTGCTACTCTTTCTATTTCAAGATCAGTTGAGATAGAGCTTTCATTACCAACTTAAAACAACATACATCCCGGTCTTGTCCTCTTCTTTCATACTTTCATACTTCTTTCCACTTCTTTCCCTCTCTTCCAATCCTTTTTCCTTCTTTTTTTTCCTCTGAAACATTTTTTCTGTTTACAGAAATCTTCTTTTGACCTAAGTTTTCCCCCAAGAGGTCAATTATTTTTATATTTCCCTGTTTCCTCATAATATAGTCTTTGAAGTTTAAAAATACAACTTAAATAGAATCTTCTTTGATTTCCCAACAGAAAGGTCTGGTTTATATTAGTTTGTCTCATATTATTCTTTATGGAGTAAATATTTTCAGATGCCCAAAGCTCTTTGTTACATTTGCTATCAGAAGCAGTGGTTCTTTCTTTTCCTATATTATAAACCAGATTCAATCCCATTTATTCTATTCTGAGGATAGAAATCTCATCTGGCTTAATACAGAGTATTTATTTAAATTGTGTTGATTTCAATGAAGTTATTGAAGATTTACTATTTCCTAAACAATATAGGCTGTTATGAATGGTACAAAGATAATTAAACTATTATTCTTTTTCTCAAAGAATTCATAGACTTGAAGAGTAGAAACTTAAAATATGCAAGCAACTTTTAGAATGGCTTAAGCAGAGATAGAAGAAAAGTTCTAGAACCCTTGTAGAGAAATAAAGGAAAGTGACTTGTAAACTTGGACATGATTATTATTTGACTTGTCATTTTACTTTAGCTCTATATAGTTTTTATACATATAAACATAGGGTTTGGGGTGAATTTTGCTACTTTTTAATTATTACCTATAGTCAGAATTCATGTATACACTTACTTGTAAGAGTATTTAAAGAATGTAGTGTGCTTCTAATATTTTCTTCCTTAAAAAAGTTTACTGACTTAAATATACAATATTAAACAAAAATTGTTGGTTGTTGATATATTTCTTATCCCTACAGTCATATAGTCATTTTCTCTCTTTCCTTTCTTTCTATTGTGTGTGCATGAGTGTTTGCCCAGCATTTAAGCCCAGGACCTCATATACGCAAGCCATAATTTTACCCTTGAGTTATATTTTTATACCTCAGTTTTCTAAGATCATTTGGGTAATACCTATTTCTTGAGATCAAGAAGCATGAACTTTCTTAAATTACAATGTAGAGTAGTAAGAGAAAGTCTTCCTGGATCACAGAAAAACTTTGTTCCTGAAACTGAGAATACCAGTTTCCTTAAGTGACTGTCTTATCCTCCAATGATGAAAGGTATTCTATTTTAACAAGTAGGTCAGTCTCTCGTGTGCATTCACTTGTTTTGTTTGTGTAAAGTGGGACTGGGCTTGGAGAATTTTCTCTGACTTATGGGAAAATAATCTGGCATAAATGTAAGCGATCCATTTAACATGGTCATTTTATTTTCTAATATAAGATTCTGTTTTTAATAAACTGAAATCTCTGGGACATTTTTATTATTTAATTGCTTTATTTAAGTACTGTGGTTATAAAGTTCTTCGTTATTGGATTTAAATTATAAAATGTACATCATTAAAACTAGAGACCTTAACTTGCTGGAGCTGTCCAAGGTACTGAACTACTTCTTCATGTATTTAGTCTTGGAACTTGTCTCTCCTGAACGTTTTTACCCCTGTGGTCATGCACTAATAACTAAGACCATAGACCACTGGTTTCATTCTTTCTTTTCCTGTGAATTAGAAGCTATTCATTGACCAATGGTTGAAGATCACTGTTCAATCCAGTGAAACAGATCTTTATATATTTTTAAGCCCAACATTATTTGAATTCTTACTTATATACTCATTATTAATTTTTTTTTTGTTTTTTTTTTTGTTTGTTTGGTCACACCTGATGATGCACAGGGGTTACTCCCGGATATGTGCTCAGAAATTGCTCCTGGCTTGGGGGACTATATGGGATGCCGAGGATCAAACGAGGTCTGTCCTGGGTCAGCCGCGTGCAAGGCAAATGCCTTACCACTGTACTATCGCTCTGGCTCCTTATTTTTAAATCTTTGCTTTCCTTTTTGTTGTTTTCTAACTTTGGTCTGCCAGATCTCATGGACTGGCTCTTGGGATCTGGATGCATTAAAGGGCTTCTTTTGAGTCCTCTTTGAGGAGAGTGGATACACAGACAGCGAAATATGAAGAAAATGAGATCACACAATGAATGTATGGTGAAACACATTCTAATAAGCGTGTTACAAATTTAAGCTCCAAACTAGGAGTATTTAAAGGGTAAAATCAGTCACAGGTATTGAGAAGAATGCTTAAAATCACAAAGCAGAGTTTAACAATAAAACAATACATCAAGCTATGGATGTAAGCAGTTCTGAGTTACAAAGGAGAAGTCACAACTCAAGGCAGTTCCTTGCAAACTAGCTTCAGATGCAAAATACGGGATTAGTGAGAAGTAGCAAAAAACCTAGGAATTCTATCTTCACTAAGATGGACTCTATTATTTTAGAGTCAAGTGAAAGAAAGAACTAAATCCACTAAGGGATCATTCTAATTCTCTGGGAAAAAATAGCCCAGAATCCATGCTCTGGCTACACCCTTGCATCCCAGAATCTGAGGCTGCAAGGGCATTTTGAAGGGAGAGAAAAAAATTATCTTTGATTTGGTGCTAAATATTATTCAGGTAAAGGGGTTTTAATCAAGGTTATATTTTGCCTGTGAATATCAGCAGAAGGAAGAATTAATTTTAAGGCCAAATAATATACCATGATATGAGTTTCAGAAATATCTCTTCAGAATTTCCTCAACTCTCCACTCAGGTGTAAAGCTTCTGAAGTGGGCCTTTTGATGGAATTCCGTGGGGTTATCAAATTATCTGCACCAGAAAAATTCAGAAAATTTATCTGGCAGGTCTACTGAATCCCCCCTTTAATTGGAGATAAAAAATATTATCAATGGCATAGACACATTTTTATAGAGGAGGAAGAGCCATATATAGCAAGGCTAAAAGGGTTACTCCTGGAGAGTAGTGTTACAGCAGTGTTACTTCTTATTTTACTTTTTGTTTTTTTGTTTTTGGACCATGTCCCACATTGTTCTTCTTCCTCTTTTCCCCCAGAAAAATCAACACTAGTAATGTTTTGAGGACCATTTAGAGTGCTGAAGAATTATCCTAGTTTGGACACATATAAAGGAAGTTCTCTGCTCACTGTTCTCTCTTCGATTACAGAAATTATATTTTTGTGTAGTGATATTTATGTTATTTTATAAGGAAAATATGTTTGCATAAATTCCAATTTGATAAAAAAATTGTGAGAAATTGTACCAGAAACTTCTCAAATTTTATATGCTTCTGTATTGTCAAACATCTTTTTAATGTGTGGCTCTTCATCTTGTATGTGAATAAACTAACTATTGGATATTTAACCCTTTGTTTTAAACAGTGAACTTTTTTCTTAATAGCACATTGTCAAGGATGATGTGTGTTAGGGAAGTGTTTTCTGTTAGGAGACCTTACAATTCTTTGCAAAGATTGAATCATACTGCTTATGCTCAGGACTACCAAAAACTACAAAAAACTACCCATGTTGGGGGCCATGAGGAACTGAGGTTATACTTGGGGACTCACTGGTAAAGCATGCGCTTCCACACTTTGAGCTATCTTGAGCTCTAGAATAGTGCTTCAATTTTTGTTGTTGATTCGTTTTTTTGGGGGGCACATTGGGCAGTGCTTACAGCCTCTGACTTGAAGCTCAGGGATCTCCCCTGGCAGGGATTGGAACACATGGTACAAAGGAGGATTTAAGTCAAGTTGGATTCATGCAAGACAAGTGCACTGCTGGCTCTACCATCACTCCATATCTCTATCTATTCCCGGATTGTGTTTTCATTTTCCTTTTGAGATACTTGGTTTTAAGTTCTATGAGAGATAAATTAGACATGACTTAGTGTAGATGATTTTTTCATTTAGTGACTTGATTTTAAAGAATAACTGTGCCATATTGTAATTTCATGCTAGGGCTATAGAATAAACAGAATTCCTAGTAGTTTCATGACCAAATATACATATAAGGCTAAACCCTTCGCTCTCACCTGGTGTTAATAAAATGTTATTCTTGTGAAGGACTGAGACAGACAGAGCCTGAGCAGAATGTAAAATATCATACTTAAAAAAAAAACACTATGCTTTTATTAATATTTTGAGAGAGAGAAAATAAAATAAACAGTTTGGTCTGTAATAAGGCCATTTTAGTTTTGTCTGTAATAAGATCACTAGAAAAGAAGGAAGTAAAGTTGATGAATTGAAACAAACTGGACAAATTATATAGTAAAGAACTGACTGTTTTCAATCAGTGTATATCTAAAACTTACATATAATTATATTCAGTGTATACCTAAAACATATGTATAATTATATGCAGTGCTGCTGCTATTAAAGGATATTTATAATTAAAATGAACTCAGTGTTTTGACAGTTTTCACTACCCAATCTACTTAAATGTCAAACTTATTATCCATACAGAATCAGAAAAGTGGGAAAATTCCAAATTCTGCCATTATTGTCTTGAAAACATTAACTGTGCCCTGAATGTTAACCACTTTTTATATTACTATACATTTGATTGTGAACCAAGTTCAGTTAAATACTGTAATTTTATTTTCTATACCTCTGTATAAAAATAGATACTGAGTTACCATAAGATCTATGAAAGTATGAATCTTACCATATACTTAGAGAGCTGTGAATTTCTTATTTTTCTATTTATTACAAGTAGTTTGTTTTAAAATCTATTTTTCCTAGCAACAAAAAATATTTTCATAACAGCTGTAATGTAATATGCTATCTTCTTGCTTGGTTCCCAGACTATATTTTGTGATTAAATACTTCTTCCCCTTTGTCTTCTTTAGATAAAAATATTTTAAACAAATGTGCAACCAAACCATTATTTGCAAGGTGAAGAATTTATACATACCATTTCCCAAGTTTCTTTAGAATCAGTGTCATTGGCCGTTGTATTTTAGTACTTAATATAGTTTTGTTGGTTACTGTATATTACTTGATTACTATATAATGTTTGAGTAATGCACATATGATCTGACTAATTTTTCTAATTTTCTGCTATATGTTATTATTTAAATTCTATAAGTGAGAATGCTGATATTTAGGGCATAAAATGACTTTGTAATGCTAATAGAACTGAGTCAGACTTTAGGATTCAGAATCAGAGAGAATCTTTTTTGGGGCCATTGCTGGAGGAATCACACCCATTGGTACTGAGGCTTTAGCACTGAGTCCACATTCAGGATGATTTCTAGTGAGGTTTGGGGACCATATGGGATCAAAGCAGGGTTGGATTCATGTAAGAAAAAGGATCTATCTACTGCACTATTATTTTGGTTACCCAAGTTAGTTTTTATCACTTTGGTCTATTGCTTGCTTTAATATTTCTTTGCTTCCCTAAAAAAACACTTTAGCATACAGGGAGTGTTTTTGTTGTTGCTGGTTTGGGCCCATACTTGGTGCTGCTCAGGACTTATTTCCTTGCTCTGTACTCAGGAATTACCTCTGTCAGAGTTTGAGGTGCTGGGAATCGAACCCAGGTCAACTATAAGCAAGCCAGCACACACCTCTACACGCAACTGTAATATCTATCTTGCCTGAGGAAGAACTATTAATGGAAGATATTAGAACTATTTTGTGATTTCTGGTAATGCAAAAAAATTATGTGATAAAAATGAGCAAAAGGATCAAGGAGATAGTTTGAGTAGCTGGAGTGCACATTCTACCCTCAGCATACCTGTGTTTGATTTTGGTCACCAGATGTTTTCTGTGCACTGAGTCTAGTTAGGCCCAGAGCAGTGTTAGTCATAGCCACCCAGATCCCAGATAAGTGAAAGATTTTGTCAATTTTATTATTATTAACAAAAAATAAAATAAACAGTGTCTGAGGTGCTTAATTAATATCTTGAAATCTAGGTTATAAAATGTTGTAAACTGCAACACTTAAACCTCAGAGGGTTTCTTTATATGTATGCTTTGAATAGAAATATTTTAATGATTAACAAATAGTGGAACTATTTACAAAAAATTTAGCACAAATAAGTATTCATTTTAAATTTATTATATGTAGTCTCAATAGGGATATAGATAGATAGATAGATATATTTATAGAAAGATTAAAAAGATAGATATAGATGGAGAGATAGATGATACTTAGATACAGATACATATCTACATATTATATATCTATCTAGATATATAATCAATATATATTATATGTCTTTATCTGATCTCTTTATCTCTCAATAGATCAATAAATCTATCTATCTATCTAGACTATTTATATATAGTTTTTAAGTAATCCCCAGTGGTGCTCAGAACTTACTCCTGGCTCTGAACTTAAAGATTAAGTGGAACTTGGGGAACACTTGATGTGCCAGGGATCAATTTTAAATTGGCTTTATGAAGGCAAGCACCCTGCTGATGATTTATTTGGAAAAGTGATACTTTCTAAATGTCTTGCAGTAATATTTTACCAGCCATTTCCAGTATTATAATAGTCTATGCTGATATTATATGCTAGAATACATCTATAATTCCTCTTTAGAAATTTAAAGTAAGTTCTTCTGACATAAAACCCATATAATTATTATAGAATCTGTGACAGATTTAAAACCAAATATATATATGTTATGATTTTTATCTATATAAGTTATGATTTTTATCCTGTTATTATTAAAATTTATAAAATAATTAATAATTAACCATGCTAATGTTGTTTGTTCTGCAATATATAATTTATAGTGAGAAATAGTCCATTATGTTGTTTCTATATCTAGACATTAATATATATTAGTACTGAATTATATATATAATTATTGTGTTTTAGAAAAAACATCGTATTTATTCAAATCACATCATAGTCATGATCAAAGAGATAATCATCATGTATGATGCTTGTCTTTCATGCAACCAACCTGTGCTCTATCCCTGAACCCATTCAGTTCCCTGGAGCTAACCCTGGGTATTGATTAATGTTTATAGAGGCCCTATAAACAAGCACCAACTTATTGCTTAACCATCTTATTGGGAAGCTTCTGCTAAGATTTTTACTCTTGCTTTGATTTTTAATGTTCATTGAGGAAAATAATAATCAGAATAAAACAATACAATTTAGTTTTGTTTTAGGGACACACCTGTCAGTGCTCAGGGCTTTCTCTTGGCTCTGTGCTTAGGGATCATTCCTGTGGGACTCATGGGACCAAAATGATGCCAGAGATTGTGCCCAGGATAGATGAATAACACATATACACCCCATCCACCTTACTATCATTCTTGCACCTTAAAATAATATTAAAGTAATTAATTTTTGTTAACTATGCTTTTATAAGTATCTTTCTAACTGCAAATTGAAATTATGCTTGATCTGTGCTAAAGAAAAGATTCAATTTGAAAACATCATCATTTATTTATTGGCATAGTCTTTTTTGTTTATTTGTTTTTGTTTTGTTTTTGGGTCACATCCGGCAGCACTCTGGGGTTCCTCCTGGCTCTATGCTCAGAAATTACTCCTGGCAGGCCCACGTGAGATACCGGACCTGAACCACTGTCCCTCTGCATACAAGGCAAATGCCCCACCTCCATGCCATCTTTCCAGCCCCTGTTTGCACAGTCTTAAAAATCTTAAAATCTCAGAAGGTGAAATATATCTCCTATTTCTCTTATTAATTTGTGTAGTAATATATTTCTTTATTTTTCTTCCACCTTCTGTTCTTTGTTTTCTCCAGAAATTACACACAATTTCTGTGCCTGGAAGGTTATATTTGTGAATGCAGGCAGGGAGGGGGGCCTCAACACCTGTGATTGACAAGGGTTCACAATTATGGTGGCACCCAGGATCACAATGACAGTGCCAGAAATAACAAAATGATGTTAGTACGTTTCTTGTGGCTCCACACATACTGAATAGTGGCTCTATCATTAAGCCACCTCTGGGCTTTTTTGATTTTTCTCTAGGTCATATTCAGCTTAATTCTGAGAGCCATTTTTAAATTTATTATATAAAAAAGCAGTGAGGATTCTTTGTGATTTTATTTTTGTAGACAAATATTTTAAAATCTTCTGATGTGGTTAATAATAGAACAGGTGGGTGTGGGACAGAATAGAAGATAGTATTTGATACAGTACAAATAACCATCCATTTATTGTTCTTACTATGGCTGTGTATTACCTGGCTGTCATATTTCTAAATATCAAAAGTCTTTAGAATTATATACAATCAATTTCAAATGTTTGCTATTACTTAACTCTGTCTTTCAATGACTAAACTTTTCTACCACCTTTATATCAGTAAAGTTTAGAGAATTTCAGTTTGTATAATCTCATAAGACAAATATTCTGGTGGTAATTAGCTTCTTGGAATGCTTAACTTTAATTTAGGTAATTAGAAGTAATTTGCTAATTTTTCCTAAATTATTATTTTTAGGTGTATTGATACATTTTTAGGCGTATTGATAAATTTATCAAGGACTATCAAATTACTGAAAGCACAATAAAAGGTTTTAGTTTTAATTTATTGTGGTTTTACTTTGCTTTGGTTTTGGTTTTTGATCACACCCAGTGATCTGCAGGCTTTGCATTCAGATTCCTGGCAGTGCTCTAGGAATTATATTGGGATCAAACCTGGGTCAGTTTTGTTTAATAAACTTTACCATATCAGCTGTTTTATCTCTTTGGCTCTGTTTAATTACAATATTTTCACTGTAAAATTTTCAAACTCTGGGAATTTGAAAAAAAACGAACAAAATACAAAACAAATAATAAAATTTATAAAATGCCACTACCTAGATAAAATCAAAGTTAGAAGTTTGATCTGAACTCCATTAGTAACTTTCCTATCTAAATATGTATTCAGTTATATACTAACAAATTTGGATTCATATTATGAATATTTTTTCATAAAATGTTTTAGCTAATACTTGGATTTTAGGAAAGAAAATCATAGACTTTTAGAGATTAAAAATACCCTATTTCAGGGGCCCAAGAGATAGCATGGAGGAAAGGCTTTTGCCTTGTATGTAGGAGGATGGTGGTTCAAATCTCGGCATCCGTTATGGTCCCCCAAGCCTTCCAGAAGCGATTTCTAAGCGTAGAACCAGGAGTAACCTCTGAGTGCTGCTGGGTGTGACCCAAGAAACAACAACAACAAAAAAAACCTATTTAAATTTGTTTAGTTTTTAGGATGCTATTATTATTGACAATGGCATTTTATGTGTTTATAAAGTTTTTTTATTTTATTGTGAATTATGTATGTTTTATAATATATAATTAAAAAGGAGTTGTACTATTCAAAACGGTATCATACATCAGGTATTTTTCTTATTTATCTCTATAACATAAAATTTTGTTATTTTTAAAAATATTTTGGGTTGAGGTCACTTATAGCAGTGCTCAGTGAAATCCCCAGGATCTACATTCAAGGATCACTCATGGGGCCTTGGGGAGACATATAGAATATGACGATTGAAACTGAATCAGCTTACTCTCTACTATTCTCTGTTTTAAAATGCAATCTTTTCATTTATTATTAAGCAATATTCCAGGTAGTATTTTGTGATTTTAGAATATGGAAACAATAGGATAGCAAAATAATTGTATTAAGTTTGTATTTCAGCCTTCAACTATACTTTGTAAAGTTTAACACTACCTGCAGTATTTCAATATAAGGATAGAAATTAACCATTAATTTAACATGCAAAAAAAATGAAGGAATATTTGGAGTTTGGTTCCCATTTAGAACTATACCCAAAAGTGCTCAGAAGCTCTTTCTTGGCCTGTACTTGGGTTATGCCTAACATTGCTTGGAGGACCATATGAGGTCAGAAATTTATGCAAAGTAAACATTTGGCATATTGTCTGACCCTTGAAGAAATATTTACAATTGCTTTGAAATTAATTAGAAAAGAACATATATATTTTTGAGCAGCTATTTGCATATAGAGTATGTCACCATTGTTTTATTAAAAGGTTTATTTTCTACCTTCAGGCCCACTTCAGGATAGTTTCAGTGTGTTGTGTGGAGTTTGCAGAGACAGCTTTCCTTTTACTGCAAAGTGACATTCCTGACCTGCTTCCAACCCAATATCCAAACCAAGTTTGAATAAAAATTCTGTTTTATGTAATATCATGTGTATTAATCACTTTCCCATTCATTTTATTAACTTGATAAAATTGGCAATGCCTACAAGAATTTATTTTCCAATGTATAGATAAATATCATTTTCCAATAATATTCTCTGTATGTGTCTTGTGCTCTTGATTCTTTATCATAAATTGCATCTATATTCATATAAACATATTTTATAAATGCACTATCATTTTTACAATCATTCATAGCTGAGTTTTTAATGTATAAAATATTCCAATGTTAATCTCACCACCAATATTTACTTTTCTCCACAAATATCCCTAAATTCTCTCCCACTTCCCAGCTTCCCTCCTTGATGGTCACATTTTAAGTTTATTTATTGTAATTTGGGTCTCATGCTTACAGTATTGTTGGATCTGTGATTTATATATATGAATTTATTGCATCTCTATTTGACCCATATGCCTGAGGCCCTCCTGTTACAACCCACCTGCATCATTATACATTTTCTTTCAACTAGCATACATAAAAATGAACAAGAGTGGCCTGTGCTGGCATGGATTTGGGGAGAAAGGAAGTCTGATTCACTGCTGGTGTGAATGCCATCTTGACTAGCCTTTCTGGAAAACAATATGGATATTACTCAAAAAACTGGAGATTGAGTTTTCATATGATCCAACAATACCACTTCTAGGGATATACCCTAGCCACAAAGATTGGTTAGTTCAGTTAGAGAAAAAGCTATACTAACAACTACATGAAAATGGTAGTGAGTGAAAGAAATACAATGCCTCTCTCGAATACAGGCAGGGGGTGGGATAGTAGGGCAATGGGATGTATTGGTGGTGGGAATGTTGCACTGCTGAAGAGGGGGATGTTCTTTTTTATTGTGGGCAAAGTGAATTACAAATCTTTCACAGTGATATTTAAGGCACATAATAATAATGAAATGAGGGGCATTCCCACCACCGGTGTTGTCCTCCCTCCACTGAAACGCAACTACAAGCATGTTTGTAATCATGGTGCTTAACTAAAGATATTATTTTTAAAAAACACAATACAAAAGTATCCTGCACTCTCCTATGTTCATAGGAATACTATTTACAAAAGCCAGAATCAGGAAAAAAAAAACAGGTGCCTGACAACAGATGATTTGCTAAAGAGACTGTGGTACAGCCACACAGTGGAATACTATGCAAACATTAGGAAAAATGGAGTCATGAAATTTGCCTATATGTGGATAGACACTAATAATATGCTAATGAAATAATTCAGAGAGATGGAGATAGACATATAATAGTCTCACTCATCTATGGTATATAAAACAAATAAAATAAAGTATGGTAATTATATTTAGAGACAATAAAGACAAGGGGTGGGAGGACAGACCATAATTTGAAGCTGGGCACATAAAGCAGAGAGTGCATTTAAAGGAATAACAGCACTGACACCTATTATGACAATGATAGTGAGAGAGAGAAGCAGATGCCTGTCCCAAAGAGAAAGTTGCAATGATGAAGAGATGTGTATATTCTGTCACTGAAACCAAACAATGAAGATTCTGTAATCATGGTGCTTCGGTAAAGAAGTTATTTTTAAAATTCAATAAATAAAAATAGAAGAATCAGTCCTTGGCACCACTCAGCCCCCTGAGTACCCTCCAAAAGTATCTGGATTCCTGAGCACTGAAGAATGTGGCTTTATAAAATTTATAATGTGGGAATGGAACAATACTTTGTGGATAGAATGCTTCCTTTACATATAGCTAACCTGAGTTCAATTCCTGATTCCACATGGTACTCTAAGTCTCTTGGAATGCAGAGTCAGAATTAAACCCTGAACTCTACTGTGTATGACCCCCAAAACAAAAATAAAACATAAAACCCAACAAAAACAATTATTTATTTATATATGCCACTTTGCTTAAAAATAGGCTAATTAAAAACCTGCTTTGGAGCTAGAGCAGTGAAGCAAGCAGTAGGGCATCTGCCTTGCATGCATTAACATAGGATGGACTTGGTTTGATCACCTGGCATCTCATTAGTCCCTCAAGCCAGGAGTGATCTCTGAAAGCATAGCCAGAAGTAACCCCTGAGCTTCACTGGGTGTGGTCCCTAAACCAAAACCAAAACCAAACATAAAAACAAACAGACAGACAAAAAACACCAAACAACCTGCTTCATCTTCTAATCTCTTCTGGGAAGTAGGTTTGCTAGTAGAGTTAAGGTATGATGAACAATGGATTTAAATTTTTCAGTAGATACTTCCTCCAAAACACACAAAGAATGTATTTTTAGAAGAAATTATTAATATCTGCTTTTCTGATCCTGCCTAATTCTTTTTTTTCTGGAGAATCATTCTTAATGTGTCTATACATTTTAACTAATAAACCAAATCCTCTTTGGTATAATGCTATAACTAGTTGTATTTTTATAGCTTGTGCTATTCGTATTTGAACCATAAGAGAAATTTATAGCCAGTAATCTAGGAAGGACAAGAATTTGTTTCTTGAAAATAGCATTTTATTGATTGATAACACTTTTTATATAATTAGTTCAAACACGAGGTATAATTTGGATTTGTGATACTTGAGCAAATTTTGGACTTCATATTTACAATTTTAAATAAAAGGAAATATATGAAATGCAATGTTTTTATGTCTTCAATATTTTGTGGGGACTATGGCATGAAGGGCCTCTGGCTTAGTTTATCATTCTGCTATCACTCAGACATCACATAAATGCTAATTTGAGAATTCAAGAATGTCATAAATGATGATGATTAAGAATGATAGATGTTATACTGATTATATCACCCTTATAGAGTTTTGTCTGATCTGCTAGTGAGAAGAAATATTCTAACTGAGAAAAGTAGATAAACTTTGCTTTCTATACATGTTAAATATTTTTTTTCTCTTTTTTTATTAATTTTAATTATGACAACAAAGATGCAAAGAAAGAGGACATGGTAAAGTTACAGTGGAAGCCCAATCACCCATAAGCAGAATTCTCGGTAGTCCCAACGATGATATCCCAGCCTTGATCTTTCAACCAAAGAAAATTAAGAAAAACAAAACTGAACCCATGTACAATACAATTAATTTGTCCCTCAAATTCCCAGTTGTATTACATACTATTTCTTAGCAGCACACAATATAATCCAAAGAGATTAGACTTATGTAACTCCTTAAACATTGAGGGCAAAGTACATTTATCTAGTTCCATGCACATGCTTACTAGTTTAAGTTAACCTCAAAAGTTTTAGTGGGTTGTTTTTCTTAAGGATTGGAATCAAGGGAAAATAGTAAAAAATGGTGTTAGAGTGGCATTTGTTTGCATAGGCCCACCAAAATATAAGGGACATGGAAAGAAAAATTATGGTCTAAATACAAGGAGACCCTACCCCTGAAGTTTCCCAGCACAGGACTGACTCTAGGCTCCAGGCAAACTAGTTTGTCCAATTCAAGTCATCGTCTGTAGTGGCAATACACCTTCATTCCTCACATAGTCTCTGTTGTTGGTATCATGTTTCTGTATTAAAGGTCCTGGAGTCTGCATATCCCATATTGCAGTCAGGATGGTGCAGAGCATCCTCTCGTTTCACCTCACACTTAAGGGGCACTAGAGAGAACCATGTCCTGTAGAGCAGGTCATTGTTGTTGTCAAGTCTTCTCAGTGTAAACGGAAGTCTCTTTTTAGGAGGTCGATGTCAGACCCTTGGTAGTGTCTTTCCTGGTAGAGGACTGCTTCCTCTTCTTCTCAGTGTAAACGGAAGTCTCTTTTTAGGAAGTCGATGTCAGACCCTTGGTAGTGTCTTTCCTGGTAGAGGACTGCTTCCTCTTCTTCTCAGTGTAAACGGAAGTTTCTTTTTAGGAGGTCGATGTCAGACCCTTGGTAGTGTCTTTCCTGTTAGAGGACTGCTTCCTCTTCTTCTCAGTGTAAACGAAAGTCTCTTTTTAGGAGGTCTATGTCAGACCCTTGGTAGTGTCTTTCCTGGTAGAGGACTGCTTCCAGCTGTTGCTATAAAAGACCTTGGATGTTTCGTAGATAGCTTGCCTGGTTCTGGCGTGAATGGAGGATGCCCATTCTTCTGAGGCCTGTGCCAGGGCATTATATCAATGTTCAGGGTGTAAGGTACATTGTACTGAGATTTATTAGATAAGAACTTATCTGTAGGTATAGTGTTTCCTATTTTAATGTGTCTATGCAAAGAAGGATCAATGCCATGAAGCGTTATTGGTGCATCTGGAGGCAATAGGAACAAGACCAGCAATTTCCATGACATAGTTCAATCATAGGCATTAAACTGAGGGACAGTTCCACCAACAATCCTTATTGAACAGCTTACAAAGAAAAGAAAAGATGAAAAGTGGATAGAAACACCATGGTAGAAGAATATAGAGAGAGTTAAAGCCGTTAAAGAAAATATACATAAAATATTCAAAAGATATATGTGTGCAATTTATGTCCTTCTAAATAGTTCTGGGATTGTTAGATCCACTGTATGTCTTTGGTCTGAGATTAGAACTGTGTATTATTGAAGTTAAGAAGGGTAAATCGGGGGTACTGATGGTTGGGAGGAGAATACGTTCGCGCGGGGGCTAGTGCCCCCGCGCGGTTTGCATCATGTAGACTAGTATGAAATTGCCAGTGATAGCCTGAGTATAACTGAACAACTATCTGCCACCCCACAGATCAAACACCACCCCCCAAGCCAATCTCAGGAGCTCAAGCCCCACCCTAGGCCAATCTCCGCAGCTGGCCTGGGAGTGGGGAAAACCCAGGGTGCCCCATCAGGTCCTCCCAGAAACCCACCTGGAGATCCGGAGGAAAGGGGGAGAGGGGGGTCGGGTGACCCAGGTCCGGGCCCCCCTACCCTAGGCCGGGCCAAGTGGCCCCTGGCACATACGGAGGTCTGCCAGGAGCCAGCCCGTGCCGGCTGAAAATTCTGCCCCAGGAAGGGAGGAAAGCCCTCCCAGGCCCCAAGGACCAGAGCTCAAGACCCACCCTAGGCCAATATCCTCAGCTGGCCTGGGAGTGGGGAAAACCCAGGGTGCCCCATCAGGTCCTCCCAGAAACCCACCTGGAGATCCGGAGGAAAGGGGGAGAGGGGGGTCGGGTGACCCAGGTCCGGGCCCCCCTACCCTAGGCCGGGCCAAGTGGCCCCTGGCACATACGGAGGTCTGCCAGGAGCCAGCCCGTGCCGGCTGAAAATCCTGCCCCAGGAAGGGAGGAAAGCCCTCCCAGGCCCCAAGGACCAGAGCTCAAGACCCACCCTAGGCCAATCTCCGCAGCTGGCCTGGGAGTGGGGAAAACCCAGGGTGCCCCATCAGGTCCTCCCAGAAACCCACCTGGAGATCCGGAGGAAAGGGGGAGAGGGGGGTCGGGTGACCCAGGTCCGGGCCCCCCTACCCTAGGCCGGGCCAAGTGGCCCCTGGCACATACGGAGGTCTGCCAGGAGCCAGCCCGTGCCGGCTGAAAATTCTGCCCCAGGAAGGGAGGAAAGCCCTCCCAGGCCCCAAGGACCAGAGCTCAAGACCCACCCTAGGCCAATATCCTCAGCTGGCCTGGGAGTGGGGAAAACCCAGGGTGCCCCATCAGGTCCTCCCAGAAACCCACCTGGAGATCCGGAGGAAAGGGGGAGAGGGGGGTCGGGTGACCCAGGTCCGGGCCCCCCTACCCTAGGCCGGGCCAAGTGGCCCCTGGCACATACGGAGGTCTGCCAGGAGCCAGCCCGTGCCGGCTGAAAATCCTGCCCCAGGAAGGGAGGAAAGCCCTCCCAGGCCCCAAGGACCAGAGCTCAAGACCCACCCTAGGCCAATCTCCGCAGCTGGCCTGGGAGTGGGGAAAACCCAGGGTGCCCCATCAGGTCCTCCCAGAAACCCACCTGGAGATCCGGAGGAAAGGGGGAGAGGGGGGTCGGGTGACCCAGGTCCGGGCCCCCCTACCCTAGGCCGGGCCAAGTGGCCCCTGGCACATACGGAGGTCTGCCAGGAGCCAGCCCGTGCCGGCTGAAAATCCTGCCCCAGGAAGGGAGGAAAGCCCTCCCAGGCCCCCACATGTTAAATATTTTAAGTCTTTATTTAGTCAGCATGTAATTATAACCTTGCCCTAGATGTATGAGATGCCAAGGCTTATATTTTAGAATTCTTTGGTTTGTGGACAAAACCAAATAGTCAGAATATAAATAATTGTTTAATGTAGAGATGGCAAACGTGGTAATAGAGCCCTCAAATATTCCATTTTTCTGCTCATTTTCTTTTTTTTGGGGGGGGGGGCACACACAGTGACCCTCAGGGGTTACTCCTGGTAATGCACTCAGAAATCGCTCCTGGCTTGAGGGATCTATATGGTATGCTGAGGGTTCAAAACATAATCCATCTTGGGTCAGCTGTGTGCAAGACAAATGCCATACAGTTGTGTCATTGCTCAGGCACCTCCATTTTCTAGTATTTTATCCTAATTTGTGTGTGTTAGACATTGGGCAACATGGATCCTGTATCTACTTGTGTCATTGTTATCCATTATACCACCACCAAAATCATATCCTGAATATAGATTAAAATAGTCTAGCTGAACTTCACACCCATTATATCCTAAGCATAGTTACTTAAAAATATATTTTCAAAATATTGATCGTACTGAGTATTTTCTTTGTAAAAATTATAGAATGACTTTCCTTGCATTCACATTTGTCCTCTTCCATCACCTAAGGATTTATATAATCTCTTTTCCAATCTTCTTTCCTTCTATGTCTGACCTTTGAGCTTAGTATTGCAATAAATTTGTCTTACTTTCCTTTATATTTCAAGAACTGAAGTTCCATTTGCATCACAAAGTATGCATAAGCTTCTCTTTCTGCATGAAAAATCTCTCACCCATCAGTCTTTATGACCTTTCTGAACCAAGGTTTCCCAGCTTTTTTCCCTCCCTCAATCATTTTATTGTTGTTATTTCCACTATGGTATAAACCACTGCTTAATTACACTCTTGTCTACTGTCTTTCCCCAGTTTGACTTCAAGCTACATGAATCTGGAACTTTTGATGGATGTTCTGTTCGCAGGAATACTTCCAGAATCAACAGGGCATCTGTACTTATTAAACAACCTATGAATATTAGTTTAATCAAATAATAAACATAAAATACTAAAACTCAGTAATGTTGAATTTTGAAGAATTTTGAACAGATACAAAATATGATTCTAAACATTGCCACCTGGCTAGTATAATCTATGTTTACAACTGAGATTACTGTTCAGTTGCAGCCTTTGTAGTTGTTAAATTACATTTAAATATGTTAATACTTAAGAGTGATTGTTCTGCCTGCCTCCTGCCCATCACAAACAAGATAGGGTTGAGTATCTTTCTCATGGCCACTGTTCAGATCATCACTTTATTTTCTGAGAGAAAACCCCAGGAACAGAAAATCCATTCTACAAGGTTCTGAGAATGGAGGATTTGTTCTATTATATGCATATATTAGAACTACATATCTCCTTATAAAATTGATGCAGTTTTAAGAAATTGCCTCTGGTGATGCTGAGATTGGCAAGTCTGTAGGTTCTGAGCAGTAGACTGAAAATTAAAGGAATCTGAATTTGGTGCTGATATGTGTAGACAGAATTTCTTCTTTTGGAAACCTGTTGTTACTTGTAAGCTCTTTAAACTGATTGGATAAGACCCACTCATATTATTATAGATAATCTCCTCTACTTAAGGTCAGTTGATTAGAGATGTTAATTATGTCTTCAAAATTCCTTTACAAAAACATCTTGATTAAGGTTTGATTAGCTAATATATCCTAACCAAATTGCCAGAAAATCCATCCTGCCATGCATTTTGTGGGGTTGAAATGGGAAACCCAAGATCCATTGTTTTTAACTGAAATCATTGACTGTGAAAGAGGATATTTTTCTGAACTGAATTCATAATTAAGTAAATTATTAAGAAAGATTAAATACACTAGTATTGATTATGATATTTTCAATAGAACACAAAAAGTATGTTTTATCTGATTTTCAAAAGTTTGAAAAACATTTCCAGCTTATTCACAGTGTCAATTTACTCATCAATTTATGTACATTTCAGGATTTGAATACCTTTTAGATTTACCTCTATAATAAAAAATAAGGTCTTCTTAAAGTATATAAAATTAAGTTGGATATTTTCTCATTTGTTCTTTATGTAGTTGCTTATGGTATCACCAAACATAATATTTTATATTTAGTCACATAAGAAATATATAGAGGGGGCTGGAACAATAGTACAAGCTGTAAGGAGTTTGCCTTGTGCACTCCAGCCTAAGATGGACTGCGGTTTCATCTGCCCCCAGCCAGGAGCCATTTCTGAGCTCATAGCCAGGAGTAATCCCTGAGCATCACCGGGTGTGGCCCAAAAACAAAAAATGAAAAATATAGAGAATTCATTTACAACTTTACTGATTTGGCTGTTATTAATATTAAATTTTGTTTCTAAAGATATTTATACAGACTACTAAAAATAAATTTATTATATATGATTTATGCCATAAAAATTATTTATTTAAAACTATATATTTAAAATAGAAAATAAGGAAATGGAAGCTATCTGTCTCCATGGATTAGAATAATTTAATTTGGTTAAAATAGTCATCCTATACAAAGAACTCTACAAATTCAATGTATTGCCCATAAGTTCTTGATCTTTTTAATGAAAAGGTACCCAAACTTCTAGAATTGACATGCAATAATAAAATTCTCTGATTAGCCCAAGTAATTCAGGGGAGAAATCTGGATTAATTTGCTTTGCCCAACTTTAAACTATAAAGTTAGAGTAATCAAGATTGTTTGGTACTAGATTAAAGACAAATTCTCAGGAAAATAAAATAGATTTGAAAGCACAGAGACAGACCTGAAGGTATATGACCAGTTAATAGTTAACACAGGACTTAAGAGTATAAAGTGAAACAAGGAAAGCCTCTCCAACAAGTGGTGCTGGGAAAACTGATTTGCTACATTTAAAAAAAAAAGACACTGGATCCCTATTTCGTATCTTAGATAAAAGTTAATCCTGAGTGACATTAGACTTGCTGTTAGATCTGAATCCATTAAAATGCATGAAGGAAAATACAGACAGTACTCTTCATGCTACTGTAGTCAGAAGGATCTTGACTGCCATTGGACAAGTAAATAGAAGCAATAATAAACAAAGAGGACTTTATTGAAATAAAACTTACACAGTGAAATAATGTGAAATAATAATTAAATGATAATTGTGCATAAATAATATATAAAAAACACTTCAAGGGAGAAAATATTTGCTTCATACACACACACACACACACACACACACACACACACACATATCCTAGAAGCAAATACCCAAGATTTATAAAGCACTCCAAAAACAAAAAGCAAAAAATAGAAAATCTCATAAAAAAATGGGAAGATAAATGGAATAGACACTTTTTCAGAGAACAAATAGGTGGCTGATAGAAGTATGGGAAATGTTCTTCATCATTTATCATCAGGGAAATTCAAATTAGAGCAACAGTGCGATTATCTTCTCACGTCAGTGAGACTGGCACATGTGAAAAAGGAGTAGAATTAATCAGTGCTGGCCAAATTGTGGGAGAAAAGGTACAGCCATCTTCTGTTTGTGGGGATGCATCTGGTTTAGCCTCTATGGAAAACTCTTATCTCAATTTCATCTCCATTTTCAAAGCTTCTGAAATACATGGCAATTCCCCTTCCTAGTATCTACTCCATAGGCTCCATATCTGAATTTTGAAAAGATACTTGAACTTCTATGTTAATTGATAGAGTGGGACAAATAGAGAATGGTTTTTTTTTTCCTATGTAAAATATAAAGAAACATAATGAGATCAGAAAAGGCCAATAAAGTCAGTGGACTCTGGGAACAAGAGATAGGATAGTTTTATTAACAGATGACAAAGAAGTGATTTGGGAGAAGAACTAGAGACACTGGTGAAGGGACACTGATATTCTGGTACTGGGTGTGATGTTAGAACATTGTAAGCCTGAAACAATAGTATTAATAGTATTCTAATGATTAATTAGATTAATTAATTAATTAAATTAATTAATAATTAAACTGCAAATAAACAAAAATTATCATTTTTATGAGCAGCACAGTTTCATTTAATTAATTAATTTATTGTTTTAGTTTGGGAGCCAAACTCAGTATTGCTTAAGGCTTACTCCTTTCTATGCTCAAGGATCACTGCTAGTGGTCTCAGGGGTACCAGGGCTTAAACTCAATTCAGCTGGATTTGAATGTTAATTTTACAGCAAAAGGTAAGAATGAGTGTTACTTGAATGTTATATGAATGTTGAATAATTGGGTTTTAAATGAAGATTTCCAGTAAACTTAATTTTTGGTTTATAGTCTTGTTTGCTTGTTTTTGTTTTTGTTTTGCTTTTTTGGACCACACCTGTTGACACTCACGAGTTGTTCCTGGCTATGAGCTCAGAAATCGCTCCAGAAATTGCTCTACCATTGTTTACAACTTAATCTGTGACTATATTGATATTCCACATTTTTATGTTTTATTAAATATGAAATTTATTCAATTATTATGTAAGATATTTTAAATGTAGAACAATTACTTCTGCAGAGAATATTGATTAGCGTCTAGATTTTGCAGTTTATTTTAATATCTGCTTTTATGATTTATTTTCTAAAATTATACAACCTAATATTCTTTCATCTTTGATAATTCTTTAATAAATCATTTTTAGTCAAAATACATGCTGAATACTAATTATATTAAAAAACTTGGAGAGATCTCATTTTTAATTGTCAAAGCTGTGTTAATAAGAGACACTAGTTGTATTAAATAAAATAAATTGAGTGGTAATTGGGGACAAGAATTCTGTGATTTTGCCATCTGATATGACCAACCATTAATATTCATGTATTAATGTCTCTAATCACAGCTTTCTGAACTTAGTACATATTTGTTCAAAACTCAAATTAATAACTCTTAGGGGCTAAGTAAAAATATTGACAATGGTTCTGCAAACCTCTGTCTACAGAATATATGTAGCACAACCATGGGTCAGATCTCTAAGGTCAAGGCCTCAAAGTACTGCAGTGAAAGCAGGTATGTAATGCAAAACTCACTTAGTATTGAAATGTAGTTGCCTCCATGTCAGCTTAATCCTAAATGGACTCCCACCTTTTTTGAGGAGGATAATTTTTTGTAGCTGAAGATTTATCTCTTTGTCATAATATTTACTCTCTAGTATTTTTCTATTCCTTTTATAAGTTATATAGGATTAAAAAATTGGTGTTTATGATACTCATTAGGATGAGTGTGAGGTTAGAATAATTTATTGAGACTTGAAAGATATTTTTGAATATTCAAACTATTGGGATGACATACACATAAATTAGACTGTTAGAATGTTCTACTGATTTTCTGGTTTTTTTTCTTGCTATGTTTATCTGTATATTGTATTAGGTGCCACAAACTGTGAGTTATTAGCAAGCTCTCATATTTCTCTTTCCCTGAAGCTATTTTTCTAAGCTCTGGCCATTTCTACTACTTTGTAATCTAACACTGCTTCATGACTTCTTAGGTTGAAATAGAATGTGTGGGGGATTAGAATATCACATACACCCATATGTAACAGCTGTGAAATTTCAAACTCTATATTGGATTGTAGGGCATTTATAAGCCTTGATAGGATATAGGATTAATTGAGCTGAGTATGGGATACTAGATTTCCAAATGTTTAAAAACCTAGATACTAGAATTAATTTTTTAATGCATATAATATATAGGTAAGTCACTTGGAAAATTTTTTTTTGCCAAACCTTTCTCTGTTCAGGGTTTACTCAGTGTTTTGTATTCAGGAATCATTCCTGGTAGTACAGGGGATCATATGCAGTATGAGAGTTCAAACCCTGCTTATTTATATGCAAAGAAAGTACCTTATCCATGGTACTAAATCTCTTGCTTGCCTAATCTAGGCAGTCTCTGAAAAATTCTGGTATGCTAATGATGATTTTGGCTAAAGGACAATGCTCAAAGAACTGTGAGATTAGAGTGATCTCCTAACAGAACTTTCTAGGGACAATTTGGGGATCCTTTCTTGCCTTATAACCCAAATGTATGAATTTTCCAGATAATTTTACCTTCCTTATTTCTTTTCTCCTTCCCTAATTTTAGCTCCTCTATTTTTCTTCCCCTTAGTAAACATTTATTAAATTAGAAAAGCTTTCAACATTTGAAGACTTTATAAGTATTGGGGGTTTGTTTGTTTGTTGTTTGTTTTGGGTCACCCACGGCAGCACTCAGGGATTACTCCTGGTTCTGTGCTCAGAAATCTCTCCTGGCAGGCTCAGGGGATCATACGGGAAGCCGGGAATCAAACCCGGATTTTTCCTGGGTTGTCTGCATGCAAGGCAAATGCCCTACTGCTGTGCTATTGCTCCGCCCCCCTTTAGAAATATTTTGATTTTCATATATTAGCCATATACTAACCCACTTGGTCTGATCTATTTTACATTTGTGTGGTTTATGATATTTTAAAACATTTTCTGGCACATGATTCCTCAAGTCATCAACTCTGTAAAGTAGATCAGTTAGATATAAAAATTCTAAGTCTTAGAAAGTTATTTTCAAAATTGAATCAATAACAGAAATGAAAATCATGACTGGGATTCAGGTCCTTTGCCTCTATTTGATTTCTGAAGCATGTCTTATTCTACTGGGGCATCATTAGAAGTGAATGTCATTGTCTCTTTGGCCCTAAACACAAAGCCCTGTGAAGTGGTTCATTGATCTTTTTCTTGACATCTATAAAAGTCCATATTTTATTTTTATTCAACTGATGATGGATTTAAATATTATGTAACTTAAGTTTAAAGATACAGAAGACAGCCATACGTTTATTTTGAAGAATACTTTTGTAATAAAATGAGAGTACTAGATAAAACATCAAATCTATTCTTGTTAGAAAATATTATGTGAACTCTTAATAGTTAGAAGCATTGTCTTTTGGCATGATCTACCTTTAAGTAATTCTTGCATGAAATCTCTAACAAACTACACTGAGCTTTCCCACCGAGGTCTGAAGAACTTGGCAGGTGTAGAACAAAAAGTCAAGAGGGAAACTGTGTAAGGATTTTGTATTAGGGATACCCAAGAATATTCTCTGCAACATCCTACCTAGCACATTCACTCTGAAATATTATTTTTTTGGTTCCTCTGTCACTTTCTGCCATCTTACAAAAGACTTATTATGGAGTTTTCAGCCTTGATACAGATAAGCTGAGTAAGTCAGTGGGTGATGGACCAGAGAGATGTTCCACTGAGGTGAAAAATTATTGAAAACCAAGAGCACTCTGCTGCATGCTCTTCATTTTCAAACTTCTGAAATTGTTGAATCAGGCATATTCAGATAGCCACTAAGCCATTTTGCATATAATATTTATTACATGTGTAAAGTCAGAACATATGGACAGTATTTGCATTTGAATGGGGTAAATCATGGTATGAGAGAAGTTAGAAACTCCTGGTTTTTTGCATTTTTCTTTCTTTACAAAAAGTCACTGTGTGGTATGTCAGAGCTAGGAATACTGTCCTTCTTTCCAGTATATTCTTCATTGTATTTAACTTTCTGAGCACTGGGGCACACAGTGACAGAGAAATGGAGCTATTTTCTTAGGACAAATAAAAACAATGGGCACCTTCTAAAAACACGATTTTTGTTTTAAATTGTATGTAAATATGAGATGTTTTAAATTTGTGTCAATTTTATTTCTTTAAATTAATTTTTATCACATAAACTGATTTTTGTTAAAACTTAAATAATATATTTTATTATTGCATATAGTTTCTTCAGGGAATTATATTTATGCAGGGTGATATTAATTAATATCTTTAACCATTTCTGTACTGCCACTATTTTCTTCTGATCTTATGAAACAATAATTAACTTAATTTTGTTCCTTTTGTGCCTAAAATAAATATTTTCCTTAGATACTACTATAAATATGTTTACCAAGACTATCTCTAGAAGAGAAAAGAAATATGAAATTATCTTTAATAAATCTCTGATATCTACATAAGACATTGAAAATGAGAACTTCCTAATTCACCAATTAATAAATACATAGTGATAGTAACCTGTTGGAAATTGTAAAACTAGAGTGAATTGTTTACATGATTTATCTATTTATATTAAATTAAGTAATCTTAATATCACAAGCCATAATATAAATTTTGTAGGGAGGAGCACATTTGGTTATGTTCAGAGCTATCTGGACTTTGTAGTCAAGGGTTATTTTTGATGCTCTGGGATCATATGTGGCGCTCAGAACTCAACGCAGGTCAGCTGTGTTCATAAAGAGTAACTTGCTGTTATATCTCTGGCCTCTTTCAAATAGTTTTTATGAATATGATTATATAAATTTTATGCAAAACAATACAATGCCATTTTATTTGTTATTGTTTAGTTCATACATGAATGTTTCAACTATTTTATAATGATGTAAATGTAAATTAAAATGTAATATTCTTGGGGCCAGAGCAGTGGCATAGCAATAGGGCTTTTACCTTGCACATGGCTGACCTTGGACAGATCATGGTTTGATCCCCCAGCATCCCATATGGTCCCCCAAACCAGGAGTGATTTCTTGGCACATAGCCAAGAGTAACCACTGAGCGTCACAGGGTGTGGCCCAATAAACAAACAAAAAAAAATGTAACAGCTCTCAACAAGCTTAATAAAGATGCTAATCCAGTACATTTGTAAGATTTCAATGGTGCAATTAAAGGTATGACATACCTCTAATCTTGAATATGAAATCGGTGCTTTTTTAAATAAATAATTTATATATCAAGGTCATTCTCACTTTTTATATATATGTTTTTGGGGTTGCACACTGGTAGTGTTTAGGGGTTACTTCTGGCTCTGCTTAGGTGCCAATACTGGTAATCTCAGGGGACCATATGGATTCCAGAGATTGAGCCAAGGCTAACCTGCTGTGTTATCTGAAGCTACCCAGGGCCACAGACCGTACCTATCTAATAAAAAACTTTTTTTTTCTAAACTTGCTTTTAACTTCCAGCACAGTTGCTAAATCTTAAATTTGGCTAAAGATAAGAAAATAGCATTACAAAAAAAAAAAAAAACAGGCAAGAAAATAGTGAATTAGGAGAACTCTCACCTTATTAATTGGAGAAATCTCACCTGATTTATTTCCCCCTATTATATGTTTCAAAATTTTATAAAGTTTCTTTAGAATTGTACACATAAAAATAAAGTGATTGGCACAATAATTTCTAAAATGGAGCAATTCAACCTACTGCCATGCCAATTGACTTTCCATAATTGTTGACTGCTATTAATTTGAAAAATGGGCTTTAAATTAAATTATTATTATGTAAAACAAAACTGATTTAAAAATAAAGATTCACTAGAATCTTTAAAGTCCTGCCTATTTATTTGACACTTGAGATTTCTTATATGTATATCTTCTGTATGCCTTTAACCTTTCTTTACTATTAGCACACTAGAAGGTGCTTTCAAGATAAATGGAAAAAAGGTAGAGACACATTTATGATAATAAATAAATAACTATTTCATTTTTTTAAATGAATAGTGCAAAGTTTATGTACATAGTCACTTGCTGCTAATGATTATGTTTTCTCTGGATCAGAAGACATATTACTGATCACTTAAATATCACACTAAAATATTTGTACTAGTTTACCAAAGCCCAGACCCATTGATTGATATGTTATGTGTCTGATATTGTACCACAAGTATAAAAGTATTGCACCTTGTATGATTATTGAAGTGTTATTTTGAGGAGAAACCCTGGATTTATGGTAATTTGGATCTTACATAAGGTAGTTGTCACATCTGCCCTTCCTTCTCTTTATAGAAAGAAAGACATTCTTGAATATAAGCATGTAAATCTTAGAGAGGAAAGAGTAGTCCTTAGATCTTATTTCAGAAGCAAATGACTTTTGAGAAAATATCTAGATCTCTAAATAAATAAATATCTAAATATCTAAATCTCTATCACTATCTCTATCTTCTAAGGCCTAGGTGATTTCAATCTCCCCCTCATTTTCCATTAGTTTCTAAGAAACATCAGCTCATGAAAAAATGCAAAAATATTCATGAAGAATTTTCTCAACAAATGGTACTTAGTGAAGTATTATGTAATGTTCTAGCAATTGATCAGACTGTTGAATTGTACAAGTATTGGAAATGTTCTAAGCACAGCACAATTTAGAAATTTTCTAAAAACACAATGAAAACTTTACACATTTTTTGAGAAAAAGTTTTAGATAATTTGAGTGGTTTATGTTTTATGTAATCTACTTACAAAATAGATCCTAATTCATGGTATCTGGTTATACAAGTAGTCATTAAATCTTCTAAAAGAAAAAGCAAACATGATACAAAATGAGTGTTTTCATGGTACAATAAATATTAAAGTGTTGTGTTTAATATTATTAGTTTTATACCTTTGTGGTATGCTTGATATTCTTAAATCACAATGCTTTAGTTATCAGGGAAAAGGTACCCCAAATAACAGAATTTTGAAGTGAACTTCTATCTCTAGTCTCTGGAATAAGAGCCAGATTCACATTCTTTGTAGTAAGTGGCATGGAAATTATAAGTGCCATGGCTAATAGCAATCCCAAAATAATTCTACTCCCACTATAGCTGAGTTTTAGACTTTTTCTGGGTTTCTTATTTCCAAAGACTTTTTAAAGGGCATTTCATAGACTCAAGTAGAATGCATACCAATTTTGTGGAAGTACTTTTGGACCCTTATTTAAGTGTTTTTATTTATTTATTTATTTATTTTTATTTTTTACTGGTTTCTAAGCTCATGCATGGAGTGGGTTTGACTTTTTTAATCCATACCTAATTTTCTTCTTACAGAAAATGCAGTGCTTGTCAGGTTTTTTTTTTTTTTTTTTTTTACAGATATCTAAGAATCAGTGAGCCTGATGTGCTTGAAAAGAAACACAGCAGGATTTCATATACACTAATGCTATTTTTTTGTGTTAGAGAGAAATCAAGAAGCATGAAATCTCACTTTCCTTAACATCTTTACAGGGTCAAAAGGATGTTTGTACAGGGTATTGGGGGGGGATTATTGCTTTGAAGTGAATCCTAAATTATAAAATTGGTGTTTGTGTGTTGTCTTTACTCCAAAACCAAGCTCCCTTTTGGTATTTATTGCAAGTTAAAATGCACTATGTTCCATTTTTCTTTTATAAATGCATAGCATCCATGTGTCTTTGCTCAAGTTTAAGGTCTACTTCTATTCACCAATAAAGGAGAATTTTTTATATTTAAAATAGCTCAGCATATTTTATTTTTCAAGTCTCTAATTAGATATGTTACGTAAACCTTGAATGAGACCATGATGATATGAATTTATTTCAAGTAACTTTCCTTTGCAATTTTTCACATTCCCCTTAACTCTGACTCTAATCATCGTGGACAGTACATGTCATTACAACTCTCTGTTAGAGGAACAAAGAATGTAAAGAAGACACAGAGTGATTGTTGCAGTGGTATTTCATTCTCTGTTCTGTGGCTGCTCAAAAATATTTTTTTTATTTTTATTCATTATTTTATTCAATTAACCATAATAAGCATTTATTAAACAGTATACTTCCTAAGGGCTAGGAATGAACAGATAAATTGAGGGGATGGGAGAAGTTAAATCAAAACTAAGATTTACACTAATCTCTTAATTCTAGTTATGTCATTTATTTTGACCTTAATTTAGATTAGGTAAGTTAGTTTCCACTTACCTTTATGGGGAAATTTTACGTTGTAGAACCCTCCTCTAAATTAGGTACCAATTTGATCCCTGAAATGAATTATTTTCTTTTTTTTTTTTGTATTTGGATTAAGATGTTTAATTCAAGCTAACATATCTGAAACATACATTTAATATGTGATTATTATAAAGTCATTGAATAGATTTTGATCTTCAAAATCAGGTAAGCCTATTTATATTTACAGTATTTTTTGTATACTGTAATTGTATACAAACTGTAATTTTGGACTATACAAATAATTTTTTTTCTTTTTTTTTTATTTAAACACCTTGATTACATACATGATTGTTCTTGGGTTTCAGTCATGTAAAGAACACCACCCATCACCAGTGCAACATTCCCATCACCAATGTCCAAGTCTCCCTCCTACCCACCCAACCCCCGCCTGTACTCTAAACAGGCTCTCCATTTCCCTCATACATTCTCATTATAAGGAAAATTCAAAATGTAGTTATTTCTCTAACTAAACTCATCACTCTTTGTGGTGAGCTTCCTATGGTGAGCTGGAACATCCAGCTCTTTTCACTTTTGTGTCTGGAAATTATTATTGCAAGAATGTCTTTCATTTCTCTTAAAACCCATAGATGAGTGAGACCATTCTGCGTTTTTCTCTCTCTCTCTGACTTATTTCACTCAGCATAATAGATTCTGTATACATCCATGTATGCTCAAAAATATTTTTAACCAACGGGTTATTATTTTGATGAGAGAATTTTGGGGAAATTATACACTTAAACATCTATGTTGCAATTTTAAAGCTACATAGATTTTAGGTGTAACATCACTAATGTAACAAATACTCTTGTCTATAGAAATAGTGGAGAATTGGAAGTAGGAGAATGTGTCTTGGGAGAAAATTTTTTCATCAATTTCAGTTGGTAATAATAATATATAAGGTAACACACACACACACACATACACACACGTGAAAGAAACTTGTTATAAAAGTGGAGAATGAAGTCCTAGGCATAAAGTGCTTCTAAAGAAAAGATTGGCAATCCTAAACTGCAGCTCTCTGACCCTAGACTTCCAAAATGGACAAAGTAGTTTCACAGAAATATAAGCTTAAGTAATTTATCAGTAATAATCACAGTCTTTGAATGAAATGTTAGGTAAGTGAAAGGTAATATTAGAATATATAAATAATTGATCTGTATCCTTTATTGTTAGCTTTAACAGCTATAATATAAGTATTCAGATTTAAAATATAGTTTATAGTTTTGATGACTAGTAAATTTGGGATCACAAGATTGAAATAAAATCTGCTTAGTGATGGGCATTCACTTGAATTTAGAGTTGCATGATGTTTTAGGTTTTATCTCAGACACTGCATGACCCTCTAAGCACATTAAGGAAGGCCATCATGGTGTTCAGCACTGCTAGAAGCAAGCAGGGCTGCATGGTTCAACCATGAGCACCTGGTTGATCAAAATCTCTGGGAGAGTCCCTTAGGCACACTGAGCTATGTTTAGGATCAACAACACTCCTCACAAAGAAAAATAAAAGGTATTTCTGACCTTTTTTATGGGGTGGTTTTAATTCTTTTTATTTCTTTACTTTTTGGGGATATGCCTATTTACATGGCCACTTGTAGTATTGATTCCATGGGAGAGCATGTAATGTTTAATCCAGGCCTATACCACACAAAGCTTGTGTTCAGCCACTAGGTTATCTCTATGACCCAGGTTTGTTTTATGCTCTATTTCTCATTGAGTTAGTTTGAATTGTAAGTAGAAATCTATAGAGAGTACATCAATGTATTTAAAAAGTTTTAAACAAATTATAAAACTATTTTTTGGGACACAGCTGGCAGCCTCGGGGGTTACTCCTGAGTCTGTGCTCAGAAATTGCTCCTGACTCGGGGGGGCATATAGGATGCCAGGTGTTGTATTATTAATTATAGAGTCCTAGAAGTGAATAGATGGATGGATGGGCCGTTTTCGGCCTAGTCTGGGCCTGCAGTCCTTATGGCCTGAGGGGTCTGTAAGTTCAGGATAACAGTGAGGAAATGACCCACAGGCAGTCAGTTGAAGTTTCAGAAGACATAAAGTTTTATTACAATACCCTAACCACCATGTGCATATATTACATGGTTTCTTAGCTAAATAGCCTCTCTGCACAAGCTGTGTCTCTCCTGTCCATGCTGCTTCTATCCTTCCAGCTGCTTCTCCCTGATTTTCTCCTCAGGCAAACTTTTACCAACCACAGACCTCTCCAAGATATGGAAGGGTCTGACCATCCAGGTAAGATAGAGAGGAAGTTGGGGGAGGGATTACCCCTGGGATCTAACCCTCGTCCATCCTGGGTCAGCCGCATGTAAGGTAAATGCCCTACCACTGTGCTACCACTCTGGCCCCAAAACTCTTAAGATAAACTTTATTATTATCAATAAAACAATTTGGTAAACTTTAATATGCTTTACTTAGTTGATTTAAGAAAACTAGTGGGTGAGTATACCCATTTCACTGGACAAAACTAAGCTATTTTCCTACTATCACATAGATCCTGAAAATCAGGACTTGCACACAAATCATCAGCTTGACAACTGAGCCCAAGGCTAAGTTTTTTCAGGCCCAATAAATGCTGGGGAAATAAATCTTTCTACCATATGATAGTGTTTTACACAAATAAAGATTTCTCTGAAGTCCATTGTGGGTTATCTCTTGCTCTGATCTTCTTTATTTTCTCTCTGAGACCAAATGTGACCTAGAAGTCATAATCTTTAATGTTCCTGGTCTCTTCACAAAAGAAAAAAAAACAACCATCAGAAATGTGTACTCAGAAGTGACACTTGTCACTTCTCTCACATTCCATTGAATTAAGTAAGTCAAATGGCAAAGCCTGGCATCTGTGGGTTGAGGAAATTCAGTTCTTTAACAAAGAGAAGCAGTGACTATTTGTAACTGTTAGCCCACTGCTGCTATGCCTCCCAGTTGTCCTAGAGATTTCTGAAAGGCAAAGTGTTTTCAGTTTACTTTACGTAACAACTGACATTTGGAGCATAAGACAGACCCCAGTCTCGCAGAAATAAAATTATAACTTAATACAGGAGCAAGAAACAAACTGGCAGTTCTTATATTCTTGTTTATGTACCCTTTTTCTGGAAGCCTAGATTTCAGTTTCATAGGCAGAGGTGTTGAAAAAGGTGTCTTGTTTTGCAAATAGAAATAGTCTCAGGAGACAAATAACAATAACATGAGAAATTTATGAAGTTTATTTTTAGTGGCAATTCCAGGCAAGGATTTGCTCTCAGTATTTTCATTGGCACCTAAGAAAACAACCATGGGGACCATGTTTTATGAATTGATATGCCTATAAATATTAGCCCTAATATTTTCACATGAATAATCAAACAAAAGATACAGAATGTGCAGAAGCAAATGAATATACTGTTCCTGACACCTAGGAGGGATAGTATCCTTATTCAACAATTACAATCAAGGTTTTCATTATAGTTTTCTTATTATTTTTAAATTCTTCTCCTCTTGGTTATAGAAATTATAGGGAGTGATCCTCTTTATTCACTGAAATTTTACTTTGTAAAAATTGTGTAAGCTATTGCTGGCTGGCATCTTGAATAGTATGTTGCTTCAATCTGTAGGTTTCTTTATTAGAATAGTTGATTTTTAATGGAAATTTTCTATTAAACTTGTAGCATAGTTAACATCTGCTAAGGGCTGTTTAGTTATTGGAATTGTGTGCTGATATTGGAAAAATTTAGGGCAGTTTCTGACATAAACCTTTGGGCTTACGGGACTATTATCTCCACAGTTTAAAAATTCAACAAACAAATAACATTAGCACAATACTTTGAAAACTAGAGTACACTGAGCAAATATATGCATAATTGTATTTTCAATGCAAAAAGAATTTAGTTATTTGTTAATAACAGTTTTAGTTTTGTGACTGGAATTTTTGCTTATGTTGTTTTATTTAATGTTTATGAACATAGTTATGCAGTATTTATCATTAGTTCTATCTTTCAATAAAAAAATTACCACTTAAAGATGGAATTATTTAAAGACAAACAATATGAAAGAGGAGAATCTGTGAATACAGCACTTAATTTCAAAGATGTTGCCTCAGAGAAGACATCACACTTTCTGTGTGGAACTCTTAAGTACTGAACAATTTCTCCTATTACCTCAGGGCCTAGAAAAGAACAGAAACATCTTTGAATTTTTGCTGGCCTTAAAAACGTAGTAAATATGCTGAAAATAAATTTTACTTTTTTCAATGGTTCTCCTAAAGTAGAGGTGGATGTCACAGGTGCTTTCTACACAGTGACACCTAACTTTTAGGCTACTGAGAAGATATCCTACCAGCTTAAAAAAGAAATGGCGCTATCTGCCTGTGTTTCTGAATCCCTGAAGATTTCCTAAGAGGCCTAGGGAGTGCACCCCAAAAAAACTGCATTTTGAAGCTGCCCATTAAGTACATTCTGGCTGCTGGGGTCGCTGTCCAATAAGCTAAGGTCTCTGGCCTGTGGAGGCTCCTCCCTGTTGTGCCTTTGTTTACTCTGAGGACTCTCAACTAGAGGCAGCAGAAGAGCACTGCTTCGTAGCTGCGCACTCTTTCTAACCAATGAACCCCACCACAACACGCAGGAAAAACCACACTAAAAGCGTGACAATGGGGAAACCTCGCAGGCAAACACCATCCACAGATGACCTAATAAATTCCAACCACCTGGTTAACCTCTCAGATAAGGAGTTTAGAATAGAAATGTGGAAGATGTTCATAGAACTCAAAAAAAGCATAGATCAATCTGAACAGAACACAAAGACAGAAATCAGAAAACTCAAAACTGAATAACAGATCTGAAAAACATGGTTGCTCAACTGAAAACCTCAATGGATAGCCTTGCCAACAGGGTATCAGCAGCTGAGGAGAGAATCAGAGTACTGGAAGATGTGATGCAGAAAAACTCAACACAACAGAAGAAATTGGAAAATAACCTTAAGACAAACAAAAGGGCAATGGAAAAAGTACTCAAGGAATGCAAACAGATGAAAATAGAAATCTTTCATAAACTCAAGAGAAACAACATAAGAATCATTGGAGTCTCAGGAACCCAGGATGGAGATCTCCAGGAAGAATCAACTGTCAAAGACATCATCAAAGAGATCATCCCAGAGTTAAAGACTACATGCAATCAAATCCTGCATGCCTGAAGAGTACCAGCTAAAAGAGACCCAAAGAAAAACACCCCAAGACACATCCTCGTTACAATGACAAATCCCATAGATAGAGATAGAATACTGAAAGCAGCAAGATCAAAAACGGAAATTACATTTAAAGGAGGATCCCTAAGACTTACAGCAGACATGTCACAAGAAACTTTCAAGCCCAGAAGACAGTGGTGGGATATTGTGACAAGACTGAATGAAGTGAATGCCTCACCAAGAATATTGCACCAAGCCCAACTCACATTCAGGTTTGAAGGAAGAATATATAGCTTCATGGATAAACAACAGCTCAGAAACTTCACAGTTGATAAACCATCCTTAAAGGAAAAACTGACAGGTCTACTCTAAGACAAGAGAGACCAATAAACACAGCATACTTATCTACAAAGATGACATTAAATCCTATGACAATCATCTCCCTCAATGTCAATGGACTAAATTCACCAATTAAAAGACACAGAGTGAGTCAAAAAGATGGATCCAACCTTCTGCTGCCTACAATAAACAATTCTGAATAGTCAGAACAAACATAGACTCAAAATCAAAGGCTGGAGGTAAATCATCCAAGCAAACAACACCCTCAAAAAATCTGGGGTGGCCATACTAATATCTGATGACACTTTATACTTTATACTCAGAAATGTGGTAAGGGACAAAGATGGACACTGTATACTAATCAAGGGATATGTGCAATAGAAAGAAATCAGACTATTAAACATATATGCACCCAATGAAAGACCAGAAAATTACCTAATACAATTACTAACAAATCTGAAAGAAGAAATCAATAATAACACAATAATTGTCGGAGACCTCAACACGGCCCTATCAATACTTGATAGGTCAACCAGATTCAAACCCAACAAAAACATACTAGCTTTGAAAAGAGTTATGGAAGAAAGAGGACTAGTAGATATATACAGGACACTCCACCCCAAAAAACCAGGATACACATTCTTTTCCAATGTACATGGGTAATTCTCCAGAATAGACTACATGCTGACACAAAAAACATACCTCCATAAAATCAAGAGGATAGAAATCTTGCAGGCTACCTTAGCTGACCACAAGGCTCTGAAATTAGATGTGAAGTACAAAGCCACACAGACGAAAAACTTTAACAATTGGAAATTAAACACACTGCTTCTGAACAACCAGAGGGTCCAAGGTGAAATCAAAAAAGGAATCAAAGGAAATCAAAACTTTCCTGGAAATAAATGATAATAAAGACACAAACTGCCAGAATCTATGGGACACAGCAAAAGCGGTCCTGAGAGGAAAATTTATAGCTCTACAAGCACACATCAGGAAGGAAGAAGGGGCATACCTGAATAACTTAATGACGCAGCTCAAAAAATTAGAAAATGACCAATAAAAGGAACCAAAATAGGGAGACAGAAGGAAATAACAAAGCTGAAAGCAGAACTCAATGAAGTGGAAAACCAAAAAACAATCCAAAAGATCAATGAAAGCAGAAGCTGGTTCTTTGAAAAAATAAACAAGATTGATAGACCATTGGCAAAACTCACAAAGAAAGAGAGAGAGAAATCTGATAACCCATATTAGAAATGAAAAGGGGGAGATCACGACAGATACTGCAGAGATCCAAAGAGTAATCAGAGACTACTTTGAGAAACTTTATGCTACTAAACATGAGAACCTAGAAGAAATGGAAAAATTCTTGGACATTATAACCTTCCACATTTAAGTAAGGAAGTTGTAGCATATCTAAACACCCCCATCACTACTGAGGAAATTGAAACTGTAATCAAACATCTGCCCAAAAAGAAAAGCCCAGGCCCAGATGGATTTCCTAATAATTTTTTTCAAATCTTTCAAGAGGAGCTACTACCAATCCTAGCCAAGCTCTTCCATGAAATTGAAAAAATGGGAACACTCCCAAACAGCTTTTATGAATCCAACATCACCTTTATACCAAAACCAGACAGAGATGCTGCCAAAAAAATAAAATTACAGACCAATATCCCTGATGAAATCTGATGCAAAGATCTTCAACAAAATCCTGGCAAATAGGATCTAATGCATCATCAAGAAGATCATACACTACGACCAAGTAAGTTTTACCCCAGGAATGCAAGGATGGTTTAACATCCGTAAATCTATCAACATCATACATAACATCAACAACAAGAAAAGTAAAAATCACATGATTATATCAATAGATCCAGAGAAAGCATTTGCTAAGGTTCAACACCCATTCTTGATCAAAACTCTCAGGAAGATGGAAATGGAAGGAACCATTCTCAATCTAGTTGAAGCCATCTACCACAAGCCAATGGCAAATATTATCCTTAATGGAGAAAAACTAAAAGCCCTTCCTCTAAATTCTGGTACAAGACAAGGCTGTCCACTCTCACACTCCTCTTCAACATAGTACTGGAAGTTCTTGCTATAGCGATCAGGCAAGACAATGATATCAAGGGAATCCAGATAGGAAAGGAAGAAGTCAAGCTCTCATTGTTTGCAGATGACATGATACTCTACTTAGAAAACCCTTAAGACTCTACCAAAAAGCTTCTAGAAACAATAGATTCATATAGCAAGGTGGCAGGCTACAAAATCAACCTACAGAAATCAATAGCCTTTTTGTACACCAATAATGATAGGGAAGAGATGGAGTTCAGGAAGGCAATCCCATTCACAATAGTGCCACACAAACTCAAATATCTTGGAGTCAACTTGACCAAAGACATGAACGACCTATACAAAGAAAACTCCAAAGACCTGCTCCAAGAAATAAGAGAGGACACACGGAAATGGAAACACACACCGTGCTCATGGATTGGCAGGATTAACATCATTAAAATGGCAATACTCCCCAAAGTATTATACAGATTTAATGCGATCCCCTTAAAAATACCCATGACATTCTTCAAAGAAGTGGATCAAACACTTATGAAATTCATCTGGAACAATAATCACCCTCGAATAGCTAAAGCACTCCTAGGGAAAAGGAAAATGGGAGGCATTACTTTCCCCAACTTTAAACTGTACTACAAGGCAATAGTTATCAAAACAGCATGGTATTGGAATAAAGACAAACCCTCAGATCAGTGGAATAGGCTTGAGTTCTCAGACATTGTCCCCCAGACATACAGTTACCTAATTTTTGACAAAGGAGCAATAAATCCTAAGTGGAGCAGGGAAAATCTCTTCAACAAGTGGTGCTGGCAGAACTGGTTAGCCACTTGCAAAAAAGGGAACATAGACCCCAGTTAACATCATGTATGAAGGTAAAATCCAAATGGATTAAAGACCTTGATATATGACCTGATACCATGAGTTATATAGAACAACATGTCGGTAAAACACTCCATGACATTGAGACTAAAGGCATCTTCAAGGAGGAAACTGCACTTTCCAAACAAGTAGAAGCAGAGATTAACAGATGGGAATACATTAAACTGAGAAGCTTCTGCACCTCAGAAGAAATAGTGCCCAGGATACAGGAGTCACCCATCGAGTGGGAGAAACTATTCACCCAACACCGTTCAGATAAGGGGCTAATATCCAAAATATACAGGGCACTGACAGAACTTTACAAGAAAAAAATATCTAATCCCATAAAAAATGGGGAGAAGAAATGAACAGACACTTTGGTAAAAAAGAAATACAAATGGCCAAAAGGCACATGAAAAAATGCTCCTCATCACTAATCATCAGGTAGATGCAAATCAAAACAATGATGAGATACCAGCTCACACTGCAGAGATTGGTGCACATCACAAAGAATGAGAACAATCAGTGCTGGTGGGGATGTGGAGAGAAAGGAACTCTTATCCACTGCTGGTGGCAATGCCATCTAGTCCAACTTCTATGGAAAGCGATATGGAGATGCCTCCAAAATCTGGAAATTGAGCTCCCATTCGACCTAGCTATTCCACTCCTAGGGATATACCCTAAGAACATCAGAATACAATACAAAAACCCCTTCCTCACACCTATATTTATTTCAGCACTATTCACAATAGCCAGGCTCTGGAAACAACCAAGATGCTCTTCAACAGATGAATGGCTACAGAAAATATGGTACATATACACAATGTAATATTATGCAGCCGTCAGGAGAAATGAAGTCATGAAATTTTCCTATACATGCTGAGTGAAATAAGTCAGAGGGAGAGAGAGAGACGCAGAATAGTCTCATTCATCTATGGGTTTTAAGAAAAATAAAAGTCATTTTTGTAACAATCCTCAGAGACAATGAGAGGAGGGCTGGAACACCAGCTCACTTCATGAAGCTCACCACAAAGACTGGTGAGTACAGCTATAGAAATGACTACACAGAGAACTACCATAATCATGTGAATGAATGAGGGAACTGGAAAGCCTGTCTGGAGTACAGGTGGGGGTGGGTTGGGATGGAGGGAAATTTGGGACATTGGTGGTGGTGCACTGCTGAAGGGAGTGTTCTTTACATGACTGAAACCTAATCACAATCATTTATATAATCAAGATATTTAAATAAAGAAAAAATGAAAAAACCTCTTTATAAAAAAAAGAATTGGCTTAACATATTTCATTGTCTTATTCCCTTTAATTAATTTAATTTACTAAAGTAAATGTATCTGTTTATGAAGATGTATGTAAGTTAAATTGCTTTGTTAGTAAAATAATGAAATAAATGAAGTGTTCAATAAAGGCCTAAAAAAGAAAAATATTTGTATATTTTTCTAGATATATCATGTATATATGCATTAGCATTTGGTATTAGTGCACACATATAGGTGAACTTTAAGACAATTGCGTTTTATAAGGATCATTTGGTAGACTGATGATCACTGAAGCACAGTGAAAAAAAAAATTAAGCACTAGTACATAAAAGGAAAAAAAAAACTTTTAGGTTGATAGAGTTACTACTACAGGGGTTAAAGGGACTTGCCCTGAAAGTTGCTGAGGTAATCCTCAGCACTGCATTAGATCACCAAAACTGTTAGGAATACTCCCAAACACTATTGCTGTGTCTCAGACTCCCACCTCTATCAATACCACAGTCATTTTTATTATATATTTTATGTTTATTTTTATTTCATATACATGTAATAATAAATTATTTGCTTTAAAATTGATAACTAGAACATATAATAATAGTAGGAATAATTTTGCTGGCAGAGTTGTGAAAAAGTTGCTGTCATCCACTGAAGAAAACCATATTGAAAGTCCACAGTAAACTCAGAATCAAGTGACCATATGAGCCAACAATTAAACTTTTGGGTATCTACCCCAGAATTAAAACAGTATAATAATAACAATTAGTATATTATAAACTGTTAGTATAACTTAGATATGGATTAGTTGACATCCTACTACAGGTGAATGGCTTACAAAGGGGTAGTGTACACAATAGAAAATTATAAAGCTGCAAGGAATGATAGAATCATACAATTTACTGCAACCTGGGTGGAATTGAAAGATAGAATGTTGGATGAAGTAGTAAGCCAGAAGAAGAAAGACAAACATGGGGTTATCTCACTTACCTGTGGTATATATGATACTTGGATGAGTAATTATAATTTACTTAAAGAGGAATGCATAGGTTATCATTGATTCCCAAAACTTAGGGTGGAGGAGAAGAAAGAAGGAAAGAAATCAAAGTATGAAGGAACAAGATGAGAAAGGGAAGTAATGAATGATAAAATAGGGGCCAGTGCTTTTGCTATATTGATAGTGTGGAAGAGAGGTATACCTATAAATCCAAAGCATAGATTCAACAATACTGAAAACATGAGATCTAAGCTGCAACCACTGGACTTTGTAATGTGCATCAAGGTGGTAGGCAGGGGTAAAAGTGGAGGTAGGGCATGGGGGAATGACAGAGTATGGGAGCACTGCTGATGGGAATTGACATTGGTGGTGGGATTAATGTTAAATATTCTATGTCTGAAAGTCAACTATTGATAACTTATTAAATCACAGTTCTCTAATTAAAAAATCTAAAAAACCTATAAAATACTAAAATAAAATAAAATAGCCAGGTATACAAACTGTTAATGCATGAAATGACTGATTTTTCCACTGTTTTTCACATACTTTCTTATATTCTCATTTAAAGGAAAGTAACTTATAATAGCAAGGAAGGGAGAGAATAGAAAAATAAAATAAAACACATTTATCCTTACTACTACTTATTATCAGTTTTATTTGTGGATGAAAAAACTGAGGCCCAAATAAGTAAAGTAACTTGTTTCATACATAAAAGAGACTGAAACTGTTCCCAAATGATGAAAGAAGGGAGAGGAAAGGAGAATGCATCCTGAAAGCAATGAGATGTAAGTAGGATTTCTCTATAGACTTTTGAGAAGTTTCCCTGTGGGATAAGAATAATTAGCTAGGAAGGATAGAGTTTTCTGTTCCATCTTTACTTCTGCAGGACATTGGATAGTTGACAATATTTCATTCACTGCCATGAAATATAAAGTGACCTGAGGAATAAAAGTGTGTGCATGGGTGTGGAATAGGAAGCTAGACAAGGTTTTGAATCACTGGTAACTATAGGATATAGTTTAGCTTTATTACACTTCATTTAGACAGGTTTCAAAAGAGGAAACTACTGTTAGTATCATGCTTGCTTATTGACTATTTCTTTCCAATAATATATGCTAACTTCAATCCTCATGTATATATACTCTTTTAATTATCCATGTTTATTTATTTAATTATTTATTGGTTTGGGGGACCATATGAAGCAGTGCTCAGGGCTTACCCCTGGCTCTGAGCTCAGATATGATTCCTGGGGGGCTTAAGTGACTGAATGTGGTAGTAGGAATCAAACCTGGAGCAGCTGCATGCGAAGCAAGCGCTAACCTGATGTAATTTCTGGTCCCTATGCTCAATCTAAATAGAATGATTTTTGAAACCCAGTTGAAGGAAAACAAGGCTGAGCATTGACCTAAAGCCAGGTGAAAGGGAACCTCAAGTTTAGAAAAACTATTGTTCTATCGGTTTGCTGATTTTTGTAAAATCATACTTTTATTTTTGTAGTTCAGAGTCTCACAAGAGAAAGTGAAAATCTATTCTTTTTCTTCACAAGCTAATTGCTTTTGTAATTGGGTATATTATTCGATAAGCTATAATATTTTGGGCCTTAATAGTATTTTACCTGAAAATAAGTTTGTTGTTTCCCTCTGGTATGTGGGCTGTCTTAGTTCTAACTGTTACAATTATGCAAACTATTTGTCAAGGAAGAGTTATGGTCATTTAAGTAAGACTTACCCTATGGTCTCCCCCAGTCATTGGAAGGAAATGAACCATTATACTTTTCCTTTTAGTGAGCTGATTCTCTTCTTTCTCTTTACAAAATAACATGGAGTTTTATTTAAATAGGAAAGGATGAAGAATAGTAATACTTTTGTATAATCAGTTAAACCATCTAAACATAACAGCAAGGTTGACATTATTGCATAAAAGAATCATTTTCTGAAGCATGACTTTTGGGCATGAACTCTTACTACTAAGAAACAGTATTTGTAGTCCAGCTATCATGAGTAGCATTTTTCTTGGTATCATTTTCCTAGCTAAATTTCTCTCCAGAAAAGGATAAATTATTTTCACATCCATTTTCCTTTATTTCTCTTTTTTACTTTTGTTTTTGATAGTATGACTTTCATTGCCCCATTAAACAAAATTGCATATCTACTTACCAAGAGACTAATAGTGTTTGTGGTCAGCTGCATAGAACTCATTCTGCATAATTTGAACTACATTTTAGACCATTAAGGACACTGCCTTCCAATCCATGGGATTTGGCCAGTAATATTAATCTTAGCTTAGCATTTAAAAATTATTTTATGTATCAAAGGAATTTGTGAGTAGCAGAAAAGTGAATTTTAAAAATTGAAGAATATATAATTGGGCAAGCACTGAATGAAAGGAGTCTGTGAAAGCTATTCTGCCGAATACATTATCAGAGCATTGGTAAGCAAAATCCTGTTATCTTAGGAGTTCTCAGATATTTTGGAACACTCCTAGAAATATATGTGTTTGAATTTTATTTTAAAGTCACATTGCATATGATGTGATTTATGATATTACATTCTATATGCATTTTTCTATAGAATTTTTGTAAAGACAAGCTACTCTGTTCAGTAATTGATGATGAATGTTTATCTTTGCAAAATAGCTATCATAACTTTGTTACCTGCTTTTCTATAACTCCTGCTCTTTGATTACAAATGACCAAAAATGTAACTAGAGTTTATTTAGTTACATTAAGGGGTCAAAATTGTAGCTGCTTGAAGCTAAGGTCATGACAGAACCAAAATACCCTGGTCACAAATCTTCCTTTCATGCTCGGCTGGGTCCAATAATCCCCCAGGCCCAGGTTTCTGATTGCATTTCCAGATGGTCTCTTCTGGTGTAAACACTACCAGTGCTCAGTCCAACAGCATCAGCTGCCCTGACAGAAAACAAAACAGCAGGGTGGGACAGCACTGGAAATTACATTGTGTGTGACACCTGTTGCCAGATTTTGACCTTCTTTCCCCTCTCACTGTCCCTTCCAAGCTCCCCACTCTGTCCCTACTATTTACAGTTTACCACTTTGCTTTTGTACTTATAAATCACAGTTTTTTATTGCTTAACAGAAAGCCAGATTTAGCAACACCCTTCCTATCCACAATATTATTTTTAGAATTATTGTCTACATTTCATCGCAATCTTGCATGAATTCTCACATTAACTAGTAGAATTTATTTACAAATTTATTTACACATATTAAACAAATTTATTTGATCAATAATTTATTGAACAAATGCTAAGGCCAGTTATTTCTTTAATTGTTGAATTTTAATTTTATTTTGGGGGAGGGGAATACATAGTGGTGTCCAGGGTTTACTTCTGGCTCTGCACTCAGGAATCACTCTGAGACTCAAAGGACCATATAAGGTGCCAGGATCGTGGGCACCCTGGTCAGTCACTTGCAATGCAAAAACTTTACTACTTCCTTTCAACTCTTGAACATTTTGCTATGTAGAAAACATGGTGTTAAGGACCAGAGAGATGGCGCAGTGGTAAGACATTTTCCTTGCACGCAGCTGACCCAGGATGGATTGCGGTTGGATCCCCCAGTGTCCCATATGGTCCCCCAAACCAGGAGCGATTTCTGAGAGCATAGCCAGGATTAACCTCTGAGCATCATCAGGTGTGGCCCCCCAAAATGTTAAAACAAATAAAAAAGAAAAAAAAAAAGAAAGCATGGTGTTAGTAATAGGAGCTATTGAGAAGAATGGGCGATGGCCTCTCTGAAAATCTGGTCTTCATGACTGCTAGTCTTAAACTTTCAATCTTATCCATTCAGCCTCTTAGAATCAATGAAATGCTCATCTCCTTTGAGGTGAGTTCCAGATGATTTCACTCAATGCTGAGCAAGTTGTCTTTCTAGAATTCTCTTCTTTACACATGCCCTTTTTGTCTTTACTGCTTTGTTAATCTATACTTTTCAGGTTGTTGTTTTGCATTTTTTATATTTTTTCTTGTGTTTATACTCAGATTTCAACTCCTGAAGAATGTTATACATTCCTTATTCCTTCCTATTATTTTTATAGTTTATACATTGCTGTGCAGCTAATTTTTGCTTAGAATAAATTTCAGGAACAAAGAGATAATACAGTGGATAGAGTGTGCCTTGCTTGCAGTCAATCACACTTCACTTTCTGGATATCGATCTTGACCGATAGGGGTCCTCAAACTTTTTAAACAGGGGGCCAGTTCATTGTCCTTCAGACCATTGGAGGGTCTGACTATAGTAAAAACAAAACTTATGAACGAATTCTTAGGCACACTGCATATATCTTATTTTGCAATGAAGAAACAAAACAGATACAAATACAATATGTGGCCCGCGGGCCATAGTTTGAGGACCACTGGCAGCTGAGCCCCTCCAGGCGTGATCCTTGAGCATAGAGTCATTGGCAATCCCAGCTCACCTCCAAATGTGGCCTCAAAACAAACAAAATAATGAACTACAGATAGCACTTTTGCAAAACCTCGACACTTTGGCTCTGAAGGAATAGACATTTACTAAGGCCCCAAATATTTTTCATAGCTTATTGAGGGACATGAGTAGGGTCTTATAAAGGAGCATCCTGTGGAAAGAGTTTGACCAAGTAGGGCTTGCCTTACTCTTTACTACATTTAAATTGATATCTGCTTCCTCTCATTCTACTTCAGCTTTATTCCTTGTTTTTTTTTTTCTATAGACCTTAATATCTAATTCCATACTCCAATCAACAGTGAAGAACATATCATATTTCTTACTGTACTCTCAGAAAGAGTATATGAGTTTCAAACTGACTTGGTCTTTATTTTAGGTAATATTTTGTTCCTCAAACAACCACTACAGTTAGTGAAGCGATTATGCTGATTAGCTTAAACTTAAGTACCAAACTTCACTTCTCAATTTATCTTATCTATCCCATTTACAGCTAGAACTTTTCAGCTTTCTTTGAAACAACATATGGCAAATCATGTGATTAAATGATGAATTGGGTATCACTATTAAGATAAAGAGAACTGAATACAAGAGCATCAAAACCATTAATTTACTTGTAAGGATACAGGTTTTAAAAAATAGAATATAGATTTCACGTTATTCTCCGATCTGAGTTTCCTGAAGAAATTACAAAATTTGTATTGTGGCTTATTCAGAGTGCCATATCATAGACATGTGAAGTCTTCAAAGACCTCTCAAGACAGATGTGGAACAATTTTAATTTTTATGAGAAATAATTGATTTATCATTATAATAGTCATGACATGTGAAAACTAGCCTTCTAATGACGAGAAGAGACATCTGGAACTAGTGACAGTTAATTTTGGGCATTCTTTCTCTGGAAAGTACCAGTTTTTGTTTTTTAGATTAATCTTGGCAGTTTGGAATCTTTTCCAGGTGGAACGAAGACTGAGAATAGCAGTTTAAATTTCTTCTTTTCTCTTACGAGTCATTTTTTATTACCACACTCAATGTTTTTTTATATACAAATGCAGTAAGTGATCCATTTTGAGGCTGGATTTTTGTGACCTAGAAGGTGGCTATTGCCTGAATATATTCCTTGGTAGTTTATAAAGAAACATATGAAAAAATAACCATTTATTTATCAATTGTTATTTTGTTGCTAGTTACTTATTTATTCTATTATTTTTATAAAGATCTTTATTTAAGCACAATGATTACAAACATGATTGTAGTTGGGTTTCAATCATAAACAGAACACCTCCCTTCACCAATGCAGCATTCCCTCCACCAAAGCCCCCCCTTCCCTGCTTGTATTCGAGACAGGCATTCTACAACAGTTATTTTATTTATTTATTTAAGTTTAGTAAGCTATTTTTTTTCTTTTTTTTTTTTTTGTATTCGAGACAGGCATTCTACAACAGTTATTTTTTTTTTTTTTAAGTTTAGTAAGCTATTTTTTTCTTTTTTTTTTTTTTGTTAAAGTGTTAAAAAAATACAGTAGTAATGGTGTGAGAGTAGCAATTGCCATTGTTTGCATAGGCCCAGAAAAATATGGGGAAAACAGAAAAAAACAAAAGCCTTGGACTAATTACAAGGAGGCCTCACCCTGAAGTTTTCTGGCATAAGATGGACTCTGGGCTCCAGGCTAACCAAGCTATCCAATCTCTAAGTATTCTCTGTGGTGGACCCTGTGAAACTTTTTCTCACATTAGCTGTTGTTGGTGTCAGGTTCCTGTAGTTAAATATTCTAGTTTCTGTGCATTTCCTTAATCAAAGTCAGGCTGATGCTGTTCCTCATTTATTTTATTTTTTAAATTTTGGGCCATACCTAGTGGTGGTGCTCAGAATTGACTCCTGTTCTTATCTCAGGGATGACTCCTGGTGGGTTTAGGGCTCATAAAAGAATCCAAGGATTGAACCTGTGTCAGCTGCAAGCAAGACAAACACCTGCTTCACTGTCATTCTAGCCCCAGCAAGGTACTTCTTTTGCTTGCTCAAATCCTTAACACATTTTTACATACTGATTTCTATTATAACTGTAATGGAGACATTATTCTCTAACACCTCAAATTTTCTAGTCAGTAAAACAGTTTTAGTTGGGGATCATCTTCAGATATGATTATCTGAATATGCTATTGTAATTGGTATATAAACATTTATTTTGTATGTGTGTGTGAAAGATGCTCCTTCTGAATTTAAAATTAAATTGAGGGAGATAATTCAAAGTAAGTAAACATTTCATATACTGGAGTCCTAGATTTGTTCCCAGAACTGCATAGTTTCCCTGATCTCGGCCAGGTGTAATCCCAAGCTTAAAAACATCTAAAACACACACACACACACACACACACACACACACACACTAACGCACACACGCATGCACGCATGCACGCATGCACGCACACAGAGGTGATTACCAAGGAGATAGCTCAAAGAACTGCTGTACATACTTTGTGAGACTTTGTGAGACTCCCATATAATTCCCTGGCACCTCATGGTCTATTAGTGCTGCCAAATGTGACTCCAAAGAAAAAGATATAAATAAAATAAAAGGTATAAGAGATTTACTGTGTCTATTCTTCTAGCCCTCATCTCTATTATTTCTGGGGATTATTACAATGTCTTTTATTTTTCCTAAAACTCATTGATGAGCGAGACTATTCTGTGTCTATCTATCTCCCTCTGATTTATTTCACTCAACATAATAGTTTTCATGTCCATTCATGTACAGGAAAATTTCATGACTTCATCTCTCCTCACAGCTGCATAATATTTCATTGTGTATATGTACCACAATTTCTTTATGGAGCTCACCACAAAGAGTAGTGAGTGCAGTTGGAGAAATAACTATAATAACAACTATCATGACAATGTTAATAAGTGAGAGAAGTAGAATGCTTGTCTCCAATATAGGCAGGGAGTCGGGGGAAGAGGGAGATGAAGGGCATTGGTGCTGGCAATGTTGCAATGTTGCACTGGTGAAGGGGGTGTTATTTTTGTGACTTAAACCCAACTACAAACACGTTTGTAATCATATTGCTTAAATAAAGATACTATTAAAAATAACTTTATGATACATAAAATAATCTGATACCAGATCAGTGTTTTTCAGTTAGATACCATAGAGCCAACTCATGTATTCCCAGGCTATTCCAATGAGTACAGGTGAAAATCATGTAATTGCAAGAAGACAGGACAATAGTCAGAAGGGGTCATAGTTGAAAAAAAGGTTGAGAAACACCACTTTAGATTTTATTCATAAGGACACAGTATGACTAGCACTTCATGAATTTTATTAGGCTTTTCTTCCTTTATTATTTATTATAATAATAATTATCATTACAATATTATTATTGTTGTTACCTTATATTTTAATAAAATTATTTGTTTTCCTTGATCTGAAAATAAAGTGTTTCAGAATGGGTTCTCATTAATTTTTTTGTTATTATTTTAATAGATCTTGGACTTGTTCTGACAGTGAACAATTTAGTTATAATTTCCCGTTTTATTACTACTTTAGTTAGAATAAGTCAGTCTAAAATACATGATACATTACTGTGCACTTTACTTAAGTAGTTTGCCATTTTAGATATCTCAATGACTACTGATTAAAATGCGCATTTTTAAACAAAAACTGTGATTTTTAAATCTCTTTTAAGAATTATTGAAAAATCTTACTCTGAAAGTTGCTATTAAACAGTGAAACCATATTATGCAAAATTGTGGCATGTCCCTAAAGCAGAGCATGTCAAACTTTTGTTCTTACTTGTATCACCTGGAGAGATTTTTCAGTTTCTGATACTTTTCCAATATTTCTAATAACATGTTTGTGGCCATACCATACCCATGACAGTTTCATCGAAATCATAACTGAATGGAGAACTGGACATCATTGTGACTTCTATGAGTTTGAAATTTTCCGAGAACCCCAGTGTCACCCATTCCCTATCAGAAGCAGATAGCTGATTCATAGTTAATGAAGAAACTGGTGAAAAAAACATTTTATGAAAAACACAAGTTCAGGAAAAGATTGGAGGAAATGATTTGTTTTTATTAGTCTGCTCTTATTTACACACAAGCTATATTCATATATGTGGTTACCTGTACTCGGCTCATGTTTGTCCTGGAAAAGCTTTGGTTCTCTCTCTCTTTGCCATTTGCCCTAGTTTTGTTCAACTTCAATATTTTTATGAAGTCTCTCTTGAGGCCACCTCATACCCAACACCCTGGATTCTCTTAATCTTGAGTTTGGAAAGTTCACAGAATTAAGTGATTTTCATTTCTGAAATGAAAATGCTTGAAAATTTTGCTTTTACCATTGATGCAGAAAGGCCCACAGACCTGTGTATGTCTTAACTGAATTCAGTCACTAGCCATTGTTTAATGTATTTTCAAGTATGATGAAAACAAAGGGGAAAAGAGGTTTTGATAAAAATTACTGAGTAATAAAATACAAAAATGCCCTACTCTTTGAGTTCATGTATATATATATATATATATATATATATATACTCATTTGAGTTCTCTGTATAATAGAAATTATTTTTGCCAGTTTCAGGTTTTTTTTTTTTTTTACAAACTCCTACTACTTTTTCCATAGAAGGTACTAGTAGGTTAATAATTCTATGAGGAATCTAGCCCAAAAGTTAACACACATTCCTATCTGCTTCAAAGATTTCTTCAATAGTGGATATGTTAGACATTTTGGCATATCTATTGGTGAATTATTTTATAATAGCATAAATCTATTTGGCTCTGATAAAACTTTAGTCCTCCAGGACTGGCTTGGGGTGGGTTCTTGAAATCTGGACATATTTCAGAAACCATTTTCTGTTCTCAGTAAGTGAAGTGATGTGAGATGTCATGAGCAAACATAATTTTATGTCTTAGCAATAATTTTGCTCATGAGCTCTGGGAAAATATGTTTGTTGTCTGCTACTTTCCTCTGAAGTCTGCCAGTTAGCTGAACGTCAACTAAGTGTGACATGTTCCCATTGTTAATATGATTTGGTAGAACAATTCATTTTTATAAGAAACTGGCAAAAGAAACATGCACAATGGCATCCACACATATGCTTACAGATACAGCAATTTTATTTGATCATACTTTATGAATTAGGTCAACATCAACCAAAAAGACATCTTGCCTGAAGCAGTTAATCTGTGGAATATACTACATATATTAGAAACATAAAATCTATCAAATAGAATGACTTAAGATACCCAGTGGATCCTACTGTTTGGAGTTTTGATGACTTTTTAAAATCTTCTTCCTATTCATTGCCATTAATACCAGCTTTAGTACAGGAGCTTTCTGTTTACGTAGGATTTTGTCATTGTGCATTTAGTCTTTCAGGATCTGTCTGGAGATGCTCCCTGTAGAATCACAGTATTTGCAGGCAGTAATATAAAGTATGCCTTCTACTTTAGAAACAAGATTAAGTTAATAGGATTCTGTTATTACTAGTTAAGACTAAAACCATCAGAATAAAGTAGACATTAAAACATTACTTTTGAACATTTTATTGTATCATTTCATGAGTACTTAATATAAGCCAGAGTACTCATTATTATATCTACTTAAATTTTACTTTTTATAATCTATATGGCTGCAGTAATAACATATATTATTAAAATTTCTTATTTAAAATAGAACTTGCTTTCTAGATTGTTATCACTTATAAAGGAGTATTTTTGAAAATTATATAATATTGTTTGAAAATAATGAATTTTTCTTCTCTATGATCTGGATAATCATCATGGTTAGTCTTGCTAAATCTGGTAAGATTTAAAAGAAAATAGAAAATGACTGTAGTGAGAAGATAATTGATATTTATATGTTGATAAATAAGAACAATAATGTAATTCCATAGCTTAGGTTATAAGACCCAGGTGAATGAATAAATGGTTATAAATTTATTAGTCATGGAACTTGGCCTATAGTCTGTATATATGACTATATACTGCCCAGGAGTAATTTCTGATATGGGATTATTCTCTCTGTATGTCAATTTAGGAGCCTCATCCTCATGTGACCTTAAAAATATGACTAATACAACTGAGGAATATATTTTATTAAATTTACTTCAATTTTAACTAAGTCAAAGCTAAATTTAAATTTATATAGTCGTATAACAAGTGATAACTTTATTAGATAACATAGGTCTAGAATAGTGATATTGAATAGATTCTTACAGTTTATCAAATGAAAATGATTTACTTCACTTTAAAGGAATGGTAGATAAATTCAGATCTTTAAAAATGATTAATCTAAGCTTGACATCTTGGTCAGTTCTTCTGGTTTATTGTTTAATACACTGAAATTTATAAAAGCTTTTGTTATAAAAGTTATTTTGTTAATGAGCTTATGTGTATTTAACAATTTATTGGAAAAAAATCTTCAGGGGATGGGGTGAATGCACAGTGGGTAGGGCACTTGCTTTGCACATGGCCAACCTGGGTTTGAACCCTGAGCACAGTCATGAAAGACTCCTAAGTACCCCAATGTGTCCAAACTTTCCACAAAAGCAAAATATTTGAATTAAAATGTAAAGTACTTTAACTTTATAACTACAAGTTAGACGATGTATTAATATATTTACATATAAACTTAGATCAGAGGGCTTAAAATAAACTAATTTTCTTCCCATTGCTATTTTTAAGTATGGAGATTACCAATTTGTTCATGATTGAGTTTTAGTATTACAATGCATACCACCCTTCACCAGTGCACATTTATCACCACATTTGTGCTCACAGTTCCCCCCACAAACACACACTGCTTGCCTTTGGGCAGACATTCTCTCTCTCTCTCTCTCTCTCTCTCTCTCTCTCTCTCTCTCTCTCTCTCTCTTTCTCTCACTCTCACTCTCTCTCTCGCCTGCTCACTCTCTTGCTCTCTCTCTCACTCTCTCCCTTTTTTACTGTTTTGCACTATTGTTAATGAAGTATACCATGTGTACCACTTTATGCCCTTTAGCACCCATTTTATTAATTTCTGCTTTGTTTTATTCTTTCCTTCTACCTACCTATTTTGCATTCATTTTGTTGTTCATTTTTCAATATATTTAAGCTGTGCCATTAAGTTATTTACGTAGGCCCTTTCTTCCTTTCTATAAATTCTTACAAAGCTATAAATTTTTCTCTTTTTAAAAGCTTTTTGTAATTACTTTATTTAATCATCCTGGCTACAAAATTGTTGTAGTTGCTGTTATAGAATATATACTAGCCTTCACTCGTATTCCCAACAAAAATGTTCCCTTTTTCCTCTCACCCAACTCCCATCTGCCTCTGGGCAGGCAACTTTACATGTCTCTCTTTTCCTTTTTTGACACTGGTTTGCACAATTGTTAATGTAGGGAATCTTTTTATCTTTATCTTTAACCTTGTATATTATTATATCTCCGTTCAATACCAATTTCTTCTCTAGAGCAGTCAGTTCCAGCTATCATTGTCATAGTGGAACTTTCTCTACCATAGCTTCTCTCACCACTCTTTCTGGTAAGCTTTCTACCATGTACTGGTCCTAATGGACCATCTCTATTGTCTCTGGATATTATTACCATACTATTTTTTATTTTTCTTATATTTCACAAATGAGTGAAATTATTCTATATCTATCCCTCTCCCTTTGACTCATTTCATTCAGCATAAAGTCCATATACATTCATGTATAAATAAATCTCATGATTTTATTTTTTAACAGTAGCATAGTATTCCATTGTGTAGATATACCACCATTTCTTTAGCTACTCTTCTGTTCTCATGCACTTCACCATTTCCAGATTATGGCTGTGTGAATAGTGTGATCAACATAGGATTGCAGAGGGCTTTTGTGCATGATTTTTTCAGTTCCTGAAGTATATTACTAGGAATAATATTGTTGGTTCATATGGGAACTCAATTTCTAGTTTTTTAGAAATATTTATATTTTTCAAGAAAGGCTGGGCCAGTCTGTATTCCCATCATCAGTGAATGATAGTCCCTTCCTCCCTGCATCTACATCAGCATTGATTGTTCTTGTTCTTTGTGATGTGTGCCAGACACTTTGGTGTGAGATGATATTTCACTTTTGTTTTGATGCATCTACTTGATTAATTAGTTATGTGGAGCACTTTTTCATGTGCCTTTGCTCATCAGTATTTTTTATTTGTTTGTTTTTGGGTCACACCAGGCAGTACTCAGGGGTCACTCCTGGCTCTACACTCAGGAATTGCCCCTGGCAGGCAGGGGGGACCATATGGGATGCCGGGATTCAAACCACCCTCCTTCTGGATGCAAGGCAAATGCCTTAACTCCATGCTATCTCTCCGGCCCCATCATCTGTATTTCTACTTTGAGCAAATATCTGTTCATTTCTTCTTTAAATTTTTGGATGGGCTTAAAATTTTTTCTTGCTAGTTCTATCAGTATGTATATATCTTAGATATTAACTACTTATCTTATAATTACTGGGTAAACAATTTCTTCCAAAGCATGAATAGTCTTTGTATCTTTATCACTATTTCTTTTGAAGTGCAGAAACTTCTCAATTTAATGTAGTACATTTGTTTTCTCCTCGAAGATGCCTTTAGTTTCAACATTATGGAGTGTTTGCCTACATTTTATTCTATGGTTTTAGGTCTGATATCATGATATTTCATCCATTTCAGTTTGACTTTTGAGACTTGTTAAAGAGAAGTCTCAGTTCACTTTTTTGTATGATCTTGAAAAATTTTCTCAACACCACTTTCTGAAGACGCTTTCTATGCTCAAATTTATATTACTGCTCCTTTATCAAATATTAATTGATCAAAAACCTGGGGGTCAAATCTATTCCATTGATCTGAGGGTTTGTCTTTATTCAAGTACCATACTATTTTAATGACTACTGCTTTATAGTACAGTTTAAAACTGGGAAAACTGCTGCCTCCCATTTTCTTTTTCCAACGGGTTGCCTTAGCTATTCACAGAAGATTATTATTCTAAATGAATTTAAAGAATTCTTGAGCCACTTCTTTGAAAAGTATTATGGGTATTCTTATAGGGATGGCATTGAATCTGCACAAGGCTTTTGGGAGTATCGCCATTAGAATGATGTTATTCCTCCAAATCCATAAGCATGGTATATGTCTTCATTTCCTTGTGTCCTTTTATTTCTTGAAGCAATATTTTGCAGTTTACTTTGTATGTGTCTTTAACCTCTTTGGCTACATTGACTATGAGGTACTAGATTTTTCGAGGCAGAATTATGAATGGGATTTTTTTTAAATATACCTTCTATTCTTTCATTATTTGTATATATAAAAGTCATGGATTTCTGCATATAAATTTTTTAACTTGTCATTTTATTATACAATTTGTTTGATTCAGAAATCTTTTTGGTATAGTCTTAAGGGTTTTCTATTTATAGTATCATGTCTTCTGCACAGTGGAAACTTTACTTCTACCTTTTTTAACTGGATACTACTGAAATCGTTTTATTGCCTAAATGCTATGGCAAGTACTTCTAGTACTCTATTAAATAAAAATATTTTGAATGGGCTACCCTGAATTGTGACAGATCTTAGAAAAAAGGCTTTTTCCCATTGAGTATAACATTTGCCTTTGACTTGTGATAAATGATCTCGACTATATTGAAAATAGTTTTTTCAATTTCCATTTTTGTTGAGATTTTTTTTTATCATGAATGTGTGCTCATCCTTGTCAAATGCTTTCTTTGCATTTATGTAGCAGAGAAAACTTCTCAAAAACTTTATGAAGTAGATTAGTTTTTTTAAGATATTAGAAGAGAGGAGAAAGAGTTTCTCAAAGTAAAGAAATGATGTCCCATTCACATTAGGATATGATTTTTCTAAGTTTTTATAGGCCATTTTTAAGTTGCTTAGGTTTGGAACTGCGTGTGCAAATGAAATGTTTTCTTCCAGATCATTGTCATGGAGAACGGACTTAGAGGTTTTGTAATTGTTTTGCATTTAAAGTCTCATCAAGGCCTTTGTTTCTGCTACATTGTCTCCAACAAGATGTCTATGTATGGGGCCTGAGTGGTAACAAAGAGGTAGGGCATTTGCCTTGCACACAGCTGACCCAGGACAGATGCGGGTTCGATCCCTGACATCCCATATGGTCTCCTGAGCCTGCTAGGAGTGATTTCTGAGCACAGAGACAGGAGTAACCCCTGAGTGCCGCCAGCTATGGCACCTCAAAACGAAAACAAAAATAAAACAAAAGATGTTTATGCATTTTTTGTTTTTGGTTTGGGTTGATCTAAATTTGGAAACTTGTCTGTAGTTTTAAGTATTGGCTGGGCTATTTTAAGTATTGAATTTATGGCTGAGACAAGGAAAGATACAGCTTTTTCTGATCACAACTTGACTATATGATTTCTTGAAATTCATTGCCATGAGAGTGCTCTCTGACTCTCTATCACAGGTAGAAGTAAAAAAAAAAATCAAACATGAAAGGACTAGAATCTAATGCCCACAAAAAAGACATGTTATTGAAACTTTTTAACCCCATTATATATCAATTGTATCAAATAATCACAGTAAATTAATATACTAGATATTGTATATACTCGAGGATAAGCCTAGTTTTTTGGCACAGAATTGTGCCGAAAACCCAAACTCAGTTTATACTTAGACCACCCAGGTTATTGCCTATAGTCTCCAGTTGTCTTCTGCAATCGGCTGGAGGGGGCAGTTCTTCAGCTCAGTCCACAGTCATGGCTGAACTGAAGAGGTAGGAGGCTAAACTGAACTGTATGCCATTGAACTATTTAACCCACAATATTCAATGGCACATTTAATTAAGTGAAAAACCCATTCAAGGCAGTAAAGTTATGTAAATAAGTGTTTTAATTTAAAAACATCCTTAAAATTAAGGGTTTTTGGAATAGAAGGATTCAGGATTTTAAACATTTATTTACAGTGCTTTACTGTCTTAAATGGTTTATTCACTTTATTAAAGTTGCCATTGAATACTATGGGTTAATGTGGTATGTTATGGTATGCAGTATACTAAACAGTCATGTATTGTAAATCTAATAGTATATTTATTTATTTACTGATTCCTCAATTATTGTAATTGTTTTGAGTATATATTTTTATTTTTGAAATTTACCAGTGGCTGCTGCATTTTCCACCTCGGCTTATATTCAAGTCACTAAGTTTTCTCAGTTTTTAGGGTAAAATTAGGGGGGTTGGTTTATACTCAGGTCACTTATACTCGAGTATATGTGGTAATTAAGATTGGTTTGAGATTCTTAATTAAAAAAACAATTCTAGCAAAGCAACTTAATCTCTGTTTTGCTATCTCTATCCTTGCTGGTCTTATGCAAATAATAGCCCAAGTTTATTGGAGCTACTTGTAATTTCTGAACAAACTATACATAAGGTATATTTTAATATGTTAAGGGACTACTTATTAATTAATTTCTTTGTCAACAATATTTTCATATTCTTGGATATTTTTTCCTTATGAAATTTCGACTTAGATTTTAGTTTAAAACAAATTCTATTAGTATTTTTATTAGTATTATTCTAAAGGTTTACTTAATGTCATCTGAATTGCATTGAGTAGTTCTAACTGGAAACATGAGATGCCTTTACATTTGCTTAAGCATTCTTTTGGTTCCTCTAGCAATGTTTTATGATTATTCCTTAGTAAATCTGACATATTCATTCTGTAGTTTTTTTTCACACTATTTTTTATATCTTTGAAATAGGATCTTTTCTTCTTTACATGAAAGCTATTAACTTGTTTATATTAACTCTGTACCATGATGATTTAATGGATTTTTAATTATTTAAAGAGCATGTATTATATAGTTGACATAGTTGATGGTAATATATTTGTTCCCAGATAAGTGAGAGAAAATTAAAAAAAAAAAAACAAAAAGAAAAAAGATTGAACCACAGACTTAATAGATTTTTTTAGAAAAATTAGAAAATTAGTCTCATATGTTCTTTTTTTAGTTAGATGAATTCACATGTAAATATATGAACAATATCAATCTAAAATAGTAATATAAATTAGTATTTAAACAACTTAATGTTAATAATTATGTTATAGCTTTACCCCTTTCTTCTGATCTATTCAATATATTTTACAGAACATTTATATTTTTGCAGAAGTTTTATTATTTATTGTTAGAGAATAATCAGATTTTCTCTGTAAAATGGATAAGTAAATTCTCACTTACTATTCTTAATGGGGTTTTGAAAACTGAAACTAGTTTTAAATGAATATATGGAAATTAGATTATGAAATAACAATCTTGTTCAACGTACAATGAGATATTTGCCTTTTGTCAACAATATAAGTAAATATGGTTATTTGAGGTCTTGGCCTACTAGATTTAGATGAAAATAGAAATGTTTTAATTATGTTTGAATTTTATCAAATGCTGATTAACATAAATGCTAATGATTATATACCTTATTATTATTATAAGCTAACTTAATATTAAGTTAACATAAGTTAATTATATAAATAAAAGTTAATATAAAGTAAGTAGTTTTTTTGGTTAAATTTTATTCATTTTCTGCCCATCTTTTGCTCATTTTTCTTTCCTGACTCTTGTGCTATGACCTGTGATTCTTTCTGTGGTAAACACTTCCATTTTCATGAGTTGAAGTGAATGTGAGCTAATATGAACATCAAAAGAGCAAAAACATTATCATTTGTCAATGAAAATAGGTGGAATTTTAGCTACAAATAGATGAATATCATTGCTATTTGTGTACATGCTTGTGCTTCATTTTCAAAGACATGGAGCATTATTCCTCATGCTAATGTAGTAGTGTCATTTGGAATTTTTTGTGATGGAAAAGGAGAATCTTGTTTAGAAATCTTGTCTTAGAATTTTGAATCTTGTGATAGAAAATATCCCAACTTGCTATGAGTCCAAGACGTTCTTTTGCTGTGCCAAAGCTAGAAAACCTTTTCCCCCTTTAATGTACTCTTATTTCTGTGCATGATGTTTTATGTCTTAGAGTAACCCACTCTCTTTTCAACTATTTATGCCAAATTATATTTTATATTCAAGTCAGTCACAAAAAAGAAACAACATGTATTTGAAGAAAGGCAAGAATATCAATGTCTAAAACAAAGAAATACTTTGTAAAAACACTTTGAGCTTTCTTCTTAACTCTGCCCCTGGCTAGTCATTTCACTTGCTGGGCTTAGATCCCTCAGGGGTATGACAAGGTGTCTGGGCCTTTTCTACGAAGTTTTAAGCATAGTGTTTTAGCCCTAAGAAGAAGAGACCAGGAGGATAATGAATTGAACAGTTGGTCCCATGAGTTGTCAGATAGGAACAGATTCCCAAGGGCAATGTAAAGAACATTCTGGAAGTAAAGAATTGTCATGTGTCTCTCCTAAATCACATGTACTGAGTGTCTTTGTAAGTAGTACATATGAGTACATACTGCATACATGTGGAAAATAATAAATGACTGTACAGAATGATTACTAAAAAATTAGGAAAATGTATGTGCCCTAAACTTGGTATAAATGTTATAGGCAAAATGACTTCTTTTTATTTGTGATGGTCTTAATGCAAATGCAATCACACAGTCAGTGAACTAGTTTCAGAATATAGCAGATACATCAGTAAAGAAGGTTCAAGTTCAGGCTATTTAAATAGGATAAATCATCCGTGAAGAAAGAAAAGGTCAAATGTGATTTTATCTTTGTGCATGTCTGAATAAAAATGGAAGTATTAAAAATATTTTCCAAAAAAATAAGTGTATAAAATAATAGCCTCTTTTCTACCCTGTCAAATCTTTTTTACTCTTGAGCCCTATGTTGAGTCTCTCTTGTTTTCATTCAAACATAATTTGACTAGTTTTTAGCAAATAAGAAATTTTATTCTGACCTCACCCCAATTTAATCATTTGCTATATGAATCATTACCTTCTTCCCAGTGACTTAAATGATTTTTCTTCTTTTTCAAACTCTAAGATGGTTGTAAAGTATTATATCCATGAAATCCAGTTCTACTGACACTCAAGGGCCTATCAAAAGAGAAACCTACTGATGGAATAATTAAGAGCTTTATGGACCAGAGTGATAATGCAGCAGGTAGGGCATTTGCCCTGCATACGGCTGACCCAGGTTTGATTCCCATATGATTCTTCAACCAATGCCAAGAGTTGTCCTTGAGTGCAGAACCAGAAATCAGCACTGAGCTTCACAGAGTGTGGCCTCAAACCACAACAAACAAAACCCCCAAACAAATAATAAAAAAGAAAAGAATGCTTTATTGGCAATAATCTGGTATGTTGGAGGATGGTAAAATCATGTCCTCACAGCAACTGCCTTGTTTGGTTACAAGGCAATAAAAAAAAAAGAGATGTTTTCTTTTTTTCTGGGAAAAGAGAAGATGGAAGTATTTTCTAGGAATAGAGAGTTATAGTTTAGATTCATAAACAATAGGTTTTTCAGTAAACTCACTCATGGGCTAATTTACTAAAGCTTATTTCCAAAGTAACTAAAAATGCTTATTTCTAATTAAGGTGTATATTTAATTTTTTTGTTTGTTTTTGGGCCACATCCAGTGATGCTCAGGGGTTACTCCTGCTATGCACTCAGGAATCGCTTTTGACTTCGGGGACCATATGAGACACCAGGGGATTGAACTATGGTCTGTCCTAGTAGGTAAGTGAGTGCAAGGCAAATGCCTTACCGCTTGGCCTCTATTTTTAATTTTTTTTTGACAAGATGAGGTTCATTTTGTTTTCAATCTTCTTCAACAAGCCAGATTTTCTGGTTTTTACCATTTAATTCAACTCAGTTTTTTGCATTTATATAGTCATACATATATAGTATAGATACATATATAGTCAAATATTTTTACTGAAACAGTGTTGTTGCTCTTTGAGTGGTTATTTGTTTCAGAAAACATCCTTCAGTCACTCACCCTTGGTAGAACAATCAACTTATTAACATCACTGTATTAAATGCTGTGCAGCATAAAAAGATGAGGAAAGAAAGAAAAGATGACTTTACAGGGCCATTATTGAGAATTACATTCTTAGTTTCCGCCCTGTCATAATTGTTTTAGGATGTTCAATGCCATATTATTTTTTTAATTAACTGACAAATTCTTTGTCATGTGACTATGTAATTTTAGTGTCTTGTACTTATTATTTCAATGTTTTCCTCTTTCTCTTATTGAAGTAACAGAAGGAGTATTTAAAACCATTGCTTAAGGAATAACCATTAACTTGATTTTTGAAAGATAAAAAATAATTTTTTACAATGCAAGAAAGAGGCATTTTGGGCTAACAGCAATTCTTTTAAAAGCTCATGATAATTTTAGGTAGCATATATTTGTTAGAGCAGGATGAGTTTTTTCTAAAGTATATGCTAGAGAGAAAGAAAATACTAGATTATAAAAGTCTTGAAAATTTTAAATCAGTTGGACTTTAGCCATGTAGACGTCGAGGAACTCACTGCAATATTGTGAAACATGAGACTCAATAATTTGGCTTCCTTAAAGGCAGAGACCACAGATATAAGAAAAGAAAGAGAGGAAGGAAGAAAGAGAAAGGAAGGAAGGACAGAAGAAAAATGGAAGAAAGAAAAAAAGAAAGGAAAAAAGCTCTATAAGGGAAGTATGTCAAGAAATGGTGCCAGCTTATTTTATTGGTAATTGTTTCTTTACTTTTTAAAAAATATTTTTTATCTTTATTTAAACACCGTGATTACAAACATGACTGTAGTTGGGTTTTAGTCACAAAATGAACAATAATAACAACAAATAAATGAAGAGCATTCTAGTCATCCCATCCATTTAATTTTAGAGGTAAGTGGAATATTATATTATACTAAGAGTATTTCTATTTTTTAATTATGGTACATTTTATTTTATATTTTGGGGTCCATACCCCATAGTTCTCAGGTTTACTCCTGTCTGTATTCAGGAATTATTCCTTGTTTTCTGTGGACCATATGAAATATTGGGGATCAAACCTGTGTTGACTGCATGAAAAATAAGCACCATACTCTCTGTGGTATTGTTCTGGTCCTCTATAGCAAATACATTTCTGTTGTAAATAATTCACACTACTACCATGTTTTGAACAATTCAAGTTATTGTTGTATTTCTGTTTTCATTTACAAATTTTGAACAGTCCTACAAATAGCCAGATAATATTAGGGTTTCACAAATTTCAGAGACCATCTACTCTTTATATTTTAAATTAAATTATATAATCTGTGTTTTCCAGACAAAGCTTCCCTTTCAACTCCTTTTTGTGCAAAAGGCAGTGGTGGAACCATTGCCTTAGCCCCCATCACTCCTTTCCACGCTAATCACTATACAGTTTGAAATCTAATTTTTTCAAGTCTGCTCATCTTATAATACTGAATGAACTTCACAGACCAGAAATGACTGCTTAACTCAAGACTTTTTTCCTTCATAAAATGGTAGAAAAGGGTCTTTAGTTTCTCTAAATACCGGGCTAATGCTCTTACAATTTTGATGAACCTGATTTCTATCTGATTCCTCAATAGAAATTACAGTCATATAATATCACTTGGACATAATTATCTTGATATATATTCACTTACACCTGTTTCATTTGCTTTATATACATTCTGTAGGTAATTTTGTCTTAGGTTATAATGCTCTTTATTTCTAATTACTATTACAAAATCCTTGTTTTCTCCCTACTCTGTACTTTATGTGTTCAGATCAGTTCAGACTCAATGAATTCATGTATAAATGTTATGATTTTGAAATTGTTTGTTATTTGTTTATAAAATTATATTATTTGATTATGAAATTTAAGACTGTTATGATTTGGAAATACATAAAATTTATAATTAGATTAGTTTTGCTCTGTGAGTGCTCCTTATGCTAATGATATATAACTTCTGATACAAAGTCGGTAATTGAAAGGAGTATTTTCTGAGCATCAGGTTTCACCTTCAAACCTACCCTTATACCTTTATCCTATCACATATTGCTCTTTACAGCTTATAATTGTTTTAAACTATAGATACACTGCTGAATTACTTAATGCTTCTTAAAACTAGGAAATGACTCCTTTTTATCTGTAGTTCCTAGCTTAAAACCAGAAACACAGTAGCCTATAAATTTTGTTTTATGAATAATCATATAGACAAATAGAATCCTTTGATCTTATATGCATACGTGAATTTTACTTATTTTGTCTAATTTCTCCTTTTGAAATGTTAGTACAATTTTTGCCTTCCTATTACTATTGGACTAGCAATTGCATTGGTAAGAGTCCCGATATACACTTGTTTGTTTTTTATTTTTTCTTTTTCTCTTTGGTCCACTCCCAGTGATGCTCTAGGTTACTCTTGGCTATACTCTCAGAAATCGCTTCTGGCTTGGGCGACCATATGGAATGCTGTGGGATCAAATCACAGTCAGTCCTAGGTTAGCCTCGTGCAAGGCAAACACCTGCCACTTGCGCCATCGCTCAGGCCCCTACACTTGGATATTATAGATGTTACAAATAAGAAATAGCATTCGATGGAAAATTGTTTATTTTTAAAAATCATCTGAAAATTGTTCATATGAATGTTTACAAAAAGGTAAACTAAATTATTGTTTAAATAAATATTCAGTTTAGACATAGCAGGATATGTCTGTTCTTGCTGCTTAGAAAAAAGACAGCCCCTTTTATATTGAATTTCAGCGAACCTTGCGAGCAGCATCTGTCCCATTAGTTTTCATATACAGGAACAATGTGGTATGATTACTCACCAGAACAGAGGCAGCCGTTTTATAAATCTTCTGTCCTAGTGACTGGAAAGAAAGGACAGAGCTGTGTTCTCATTGTTGTCAATACTAATTCCAGATTCACCTTTGTAATGGGTGATTTGTTCTTTCAGCTTCAGGTGAGCTGTAAATTATGTAGTGTCATTCAATGTCATGTGGCTTAACATTTCTGCCCAATTTTTAGATAATTTGATGAGAAGTTCTTTTTTCTTACTCAAATAGTAGTCATTTTTTTCCTTATTAAGGCTGATTTAAAGAGATAAGTTGACCATATTTTAATGAGCAAATTGACTAACATACCTGATATGTTTTGCTAATCTTTTAGTTGTTGTTGTAGTTTAATTTTCTTTTCCTCCTTTAAAGATGGAGATGAACAAAAGTTTCATTCTTGTCAGATCTAACTTGTATTTGATGTGAACTAACGAGAACTTTTATTTTAGTTTTCGGGGGCCACTCAGGGCTTACTCCTGGCTCTGCATTCCAGTATCACTCTTGGCTGGATGTGTGTGTACCGCTTGTAGAGTGTTGGACTGATGCTGGATTGACTGCATACAAGGCAAGTACCTTGCTGACAATATTATCTCTCTAGCATCTTCAGTTTCAAAACAAAACACTTAATCTCCAGTTCTCTTTTATGATACTATTGTGATCTGTGCAGTTCATATTGACATTAGAAAAGAAAACTTCTATTGCAACTTGGTATGTGTTTGTACAATCTGTGGGAGCAGAACTATTTTGACTAAGGTTTTTGTTTTAATTTTATACTCTTTAGAAGTCACTGTCAGTGTAGTAGAAGTCATTTTTGTTGTTGAATCAGTAAATAGCAGGTCTTCACTTTATTTGTAGTTTTAGTTAGGAACTGTGGTAACTGATTAAGGAAAGGATAAGTAGAGAGAATAAATAAAGGGAGTGAAATAGTATTGCTTTTCTTAGATAATAAGATGAAGGGGACCCCACAATGGGGGAATTGCTCAGGACTTCCTTTTAAATACTAAAAAAATTTTAAACTCAGTAGCAAATAATATAAGTGCCAGATACTGGTATATATATTCTAAGGATGAAAATCTAAATGAAATCAGTGCTGTTTTTATAAGTAAAATTTCTTAGAAACACAGAGATGAAGTAACCTGCTCAGTACTGCTTACTTTTTTTAGTGGTAACTAAGTCCTTAACACACAGTCCTGCTCTCAGGTTTACTGGCCTAATTTTGCAACAGATGGACAGGATGAAAATTGTGTGCTCGTTTGCTTTCATGATTCTGTTTTTCATTTGCCTGTCTTAGCATCTGGGGGAAACATCAGCCTGCTGAAATGCCCAGCAGTATTGCTCCTCTGGAAGATTCTAGTCTTTTTTTTTTTTACACATGTGGTAGGGAGCTTTCTTAATAGTTTCATGGCTAATACTGGCTGCTAGAGAAGATGACAGATTTCCCGCCAGGCACCCTTCATTGTGTTTTTCTCACTACCATGTTTTCATCTAGATATAAATTTATGGGACTTGAATGGTAGATGATTATAATGGGATTTTCCTGACCTCCATCCCTAACCTCCTCAAAGAAGAAACAGTTATTATTAGCAGAGAAAGAACCACTAATGGGAATTTCTATGACCTAAGTAACCCAGAGTGATTTTACTTTGCTTCAATCTTCAAGATTTTGTTTGTTTGTTTTTTAGGGCCACATCTGGCAATGCTCTGGGTTACTCAAGCTCTGAACTCAGGAATTATTCCTGAAGGTTCTGGGGACTGTATGAAGTGCCAAGATTAAACCCAAGTTGGCCATGTACAATAATGCAGCTCTACCTTCTGTATTACTTCCCATTAGGAATATTTTTTTATGCTATTCTTTTTTGAAATGTTGTTTTCTATGTGGAGATACTAAAACCCAAATCCAAAAGGTCCTGGTGAGGGTAAAATGATACATTTTTAAATTCTGTAAAATATGGAGCATTGCATTACTGAGTGCATGTTTTTTTTCTTTTTCTTTTATAAAGGAGTTTCTAGGGTGAAGTATAGAGACTGAGTTTTGAGTATCTCCCAATATGATAAAAAGAACTCATACTTCTATGAATTATCACGTTTTTATTTTTCTAGATGTCTTTTCTTTAAAGTTCACACTTTGTTTTAAAGTTGTATAAGCTTAATAAGCTCTTAGAATGCTAAATGCAATTTAGCAATTTTTTCACATATGCTTAGTGTTCACTCACTAGGACTTATCATAGGGAATGTCTTCACAAAGAGAAATTTCAAAATATCTATTCTCTGTTGCCATTTGTTTTAGTTTTGGTCACCCCAGTGCTTACTCTGGCTCTAAACTCAGTGAAGCTTCTGGCTGTCTAGGCTCCCATATGCAATGTTGGAGATTGTACCATAAGCTGCCTGCAGGCTGCTTGGTTTCCATTCTTCATTATGTTATTTCCCTAAATGTGTAATTGAAATAGAGTTGCTATATATTAAATATATCTTTCTAGGTGTGACTTTGTTATAAATAATGTAGAATTATCATTACAGATTATTATTTCATAATGATAGCGATTGCCCATAATTTGTTATGATTTAGGTATAGTACTTCAAAAGTAATTGAAGCCTTATTTTGAGTGAAGGAGAAATTTTTCTGGTAGCACCAAATAAGTAGAGATGAATATAGTCCATGGATTTGAAAGATTTTATGAGGAGATGGAGATTTGAGCCAAACGTGGCTATGATTGATGACTATTCCCAGCCTGGGATGGAACCTGGGACAGCCACAATTAAAGCCACAATTAAACCGTAATCCCCATTCTATCTTTTTGGACTTGGGAGATTTCTATTTTCTCTTTTTTTGTTAGAAAGTTAGCTTGAGGGTAGAGAGTTAGTACAGAGGGTAGGGTTCTTGTGTTGTATGTAGCCAACTCAGGTTTGAACCCTGGCATTCCATATGGTCTAATGAGCATTTCAGGATTCCAAAATTCTTCCTAAATGCAAAGCCAGGAGTAATCCCCAATTATCACTAAGTGTGCCTCCTCCGAAAAACAACAACAAAAACCAACTTACCTCCCAATTGGAACATTTAAATATTTTTACTTCATTCTGACCAAAAACTTTGGGGTTCTTAAATTACATTCTCTATTTTTTTTTTAATCTTAAGACAAGCATCTCCTGATTGGAGCTGTTTTAACAAAGTGGAAAGATAAGGATAAGTATATATTGATATTACCATATTTAAAAAATGTATTCTCTGAATAGATTTAACATGCAACTGTACTCATAATTTATTATTTAAAAGAAATAGTTATACTGTCTTTCTATAGCAGTGAATTGGATTTTATTTTGAGTTTCTTAAAAACTTTACTGATATCATGGTGTTAAGTTTCAAGTTTTTACTGAAAGGCTTTAAAGCAGAATGGGTTTTGAAATAGCTGCTAGCAATGCTTCTTATAAATGATCATTTGTTTGTTCGAGTAACAGGCAGAATATTATAAAGCAAGTTGATTCTATAGTTTTCTTTGGTTTCAATGCATAATAGTCTTTTCAGCCTTTGAGGATATCTTGCAAGACTACTAGATGTCTCAAATCAGGAAATACAAAATTATATATTCATTATCTGTCCTCCTCTTTCTCTCTCCCTTTCTATCTGTCAAAACTTTTTATCAAGTCTTTATTGACTATGGATAGCTGAAATCATGAACAGCAAAATTATGGATAATTGTTGATTGCTGTACAGTGAAGTGAACAGAAGAGATCAATGAAGATGCTGTTTTGTTTTTGGATATGGAACATTCTGAATTTTAATTGACAGAATGATGAATTCTTTTACTTGGCTGTGCATTCAGGTGGGATGTCATAAGGTAGTTCATTATTAGCCCTATTTTCAGTATTTATATTTTGGTTCTTTACCAGCACTTTCCTCATCAATTATGTCTTATATGGTATTGAAATGTATATCAAATATCATATAACTTAAGCATTTAAAAGTCAATGCATATTTGTTTAAACATTATAGTATTTGTTTCATTAGTCACTAGAGAGGACTTAGAACGCACTGTGAAACTGTAGACACTTATCGAACAATAGTAAAATAGTGTCTTCAAGCACCTCTAATGAAAGCAGAATGGTGTGTGCTATAAAAGAACTTATACAATTTTATAAGCGTTCTGATGAAGTTAAACTTTGTCTTTGCTTGTATTAATACATCATTTCATGTAACTGACACATTAGTCTATAGTGGTTAGCATAGCTGCCTTCTCATTCATCTATTAATTATAAATGTAAGGCATTATTTATAATGAATAAATGAATGAATAATAATACAAAAGCTGTAAGCCCTTCACAGTAGGTTTGTTTCCCAGATTGGAAGATAAAAGATCTTAAATAATATGTATTAGGGTCAATAAGGTTCTAGACATTGTTTCATTTCTTCATTCAGTGAATATTTATTTTGGTTAAATATTAGGCCCTGTGGGATGTATATTAAGAATTTTACCTATTCTCTCTTACGCTAAAGTAGCTACTCTTTAATAATAATAAAAATATTTATGGATATTTTCTGTATAATTAATTTAATTTTATTTTTTTCCATAAGTTCTAGATAAGTTGTTCTACTCAAAATCTACCAATTGTTTATTGGTTTTCAAGTTTCAGAAGAACCCAAAAATCACATTTTTGTCAGCATAATCCTTTTATTTGACTATTTTGAATATGAATGTATTATTTTACTTATTCTTGTAAATTTCATTTTGTTCATTTTGTACTTTCTGAACTTTAATGGAGATTTTTAATTACATGTGCCAATCTTCTAGATACCCATTCCAAATCTGGGATCCAGTACTTTCTAAGCAGAGTTGGAAATAGAATTTCTCTCCTTTTCAAGGTGATCTTTATCAGGAAATCAACATAGTTTTATTCATTTAATAAATGAATTGACTTAATGAGTAAAATTATCATTGTCATTCAGAGTACTAAGCTGAGCTTTGGAAGATACAAGGCATTAATTAATTGTACATTGATATGCTCAGTCAATAGAGCATATGGGTTTTAGTGGTGACTACAAAAGGCATAACCCCTGCCCTCACGGAGTTTATTTTACAGTCTAAAGTAAGAATGGATGTATAGTTACTAGAGCAACTAAACAATGAGTAGTTGTCTATTATTTAGCAATAAATTTAATACTTTTTAAAAATTGGTCATATCTTAGGAGTTTTTCTCAAATAAATTACCTGTAATAAACTTCTTTTATATATTTCTACTAAATCTTATATATTTGGAGAGAATGTTACCAGTGCCAATATGTTCTGTCTCATCTGTAAAATAAGTACTTGAAACCACTTAAATAGTGCTTCTATTTTCTGAATACTGTCACTATATTAGGGCACCTCCTTTTTCCTATGACATTCTTGTGTCAATCTTTAACATTGAGCATAATGTCCTGTAGAAAGAGAGTGACAATAGATAAGTTCTGTCCTATAATAATAAAATTGTTTGGTAACAGGAAAGTAAAAGCTTCTCCCCTGATAACTGGTCAGTAACGTGAAGATCTAATTAGGTCTCTTATATACTTTCATTTAAATCATATCTCAGTATCTCTTTTTGAGATGTTGTTCATAAACAGTTTGAAATTTTGGACACATGATAGTATACCAGGAAATACTCTACTATAAATGTGGATGGAAAAATTGATTTAGTAATTCATAAAATTTTTATAACTGAATAATAAGATTAAATATTTCTCAGACATTAATATATTCTGTTTTCTAGTGTTTGAGATAATAACATTGTGGTTTTGAATATGGTTATATCTTTAAAGGATTCAAAGTTATATAACTAGGACTAGCAATTAGGTACTTGTCATTCATGTGATCAAACCAGATTTCATATCTGGAACCACATATGGTCTCCTAAACTCCAATTGGAGAGATCTCTAAGCATAGAACCCAGAGTAAGGCCTAACATCACCAGATCTGACTCCAAAACAACACAAATATCTTTGTAGATTTTCCAGATTATCTAAGAGTTTCTAATGATTTTTCCTTTCTGAAAAGGAAAGATTGTGTTGGTCAGCATTTCACTTTCAAAAAATTTATGGAATTAAGATAAGATTACTCTTATCAATTTCTCAGGCATATATCTATATAAATGCAGGGGTATTACCCATAAGTAAATGTACTTCTTTTAATAAATCCAGGGGTATTATATTATAGCATAACCAATATATAAACCTTTTCCTTCAAAACTAGCTTCACTAAAATAGGGAATCCATGATGCTGAATGTCTGTTTCATGCCAAGCATGGTGCTTAGTATTGTACATATATCATCTCAATTGCCAGAAGTTCTCTCTGTCACAGACAATGATAAAAAGTTGAGAAGATTGAAGTTACTTGCCAAAGATCATGCAGCTGGAAAGTGACAGACCTGGAACCCCTTTTGTCCTATAATAGGTCTTTATTTCTGCTCAGTAGGATGGCGTATTTTAATGTGTATCCGTAACTATATTCACATGAGTTTGTGAATATATCAAGATAGTTTGAGGAGCCTGTTTTGGCCCTTTTGATTTTAGAAAAGAATGAACACATTTCAAGCAACATATGTAAATGTTATCCTCATTTTTGTTGATGAAAAAAATGTCATACTTGATCACCATAGTTGAAGAAGATCTGTTTAACACAATAAATATAAATAGAATTTTATCTTTCTTCTTATAAAAATTGCAGTGTGACGCTTGAGCTAGTGTGGGGTATGGTGTTTGTCTCTCACACAGCCAATCTGAGTTTGATCCTCAACACTCCATAGGGTTTCCAAGCCCACCAGGAGTTATTCCTCAGTACAGAGTAAGGAGTAAACCCTGAATATTACCAGACAATATCCAAAAACAATACAAAACAAAAGCTTACAGTGAAATTATTTCTCCTTAAAATATAATTCCTGGGCTGGCAAGGTGGCGCTAGAGGTAAGGTGTCTGCCTTGCAAGCATTAGCCAAGAGTAACCCCTGAGCATCAAACAGGTGTGGCCCGAAAAACAAAAAAAAATAAATTAAAATATAATTCCATATTATCCTTGAGTGACCTATGCCCATCCATTCTTAATATACTCAGAAAATGAGAATAAGATATTTGCTTTACGACATTTTTGGCATTTACAGTAGAACATTTGCTAAACACATTTAGAATATTTTCTTTACAACAAGTAAATGTTATTTTATGGATGTTATTTAGGCTATGGAATGTGAATTCATTGTTCGATAATAGTTTGCTGCGTTTCCCTGAAAATAATGTGGTGGCTGTGTTATCTTCTTTCAGTAAGTAATATAGTTATTATGGTATATTTGTGTTTTGAATGTTTTGTGCCTGAGAAACCTGACAAGAAAATGTTGGTTAAATATATCTTCTAAAAGATAAGAAAATAGTGAATTACAGTAAAGCCAAGCTAATTTATCTAGTAAAATACGAAACATAGAATTGTTCAAAATTTCTGCTTACTATTATGACTTTTCTCTCAGAAATAGGTATCTTTATTTAGCCTTTTTTTTCTGTTATTGAATTTTTTCTCAGCAACTATCTTATCTGTTTCTTATATCCAATCTCAGAAATGTAATAATTAAAGAAGTAAAATAGATTACAGTCTGCCTGTTGACAAAGGGAAAAAGAAACCCAGAGTAAAGCTAGATTTAATGATCATAGAGATGGTGCAAGGGTCTTAGTCCAAGTGAAGCCCAGCTAGATCAGCAGCACCAGATGGTTTGTTGAGCAGTGACAAAAGCACCCACCTAGTACACAGCTGGGTGTAGCTTCTGAGTATCACACTAAGTCACATAATACTAAAAATCATTTACTACTATTCTCACTGCTGCTGCTACTTATTCTCTTCCTCCTTTTCCTCCTCCTCTTACTAGTATTACTACTATATCCAGATTCAATTCTGAACACAGAATCATTGTGCAATAGATTGGTAGCCAAAGACAATGGTGATAGTTGAAGGTGAGTAGACTGTGGTGTGATGATGTGCCCTAAGAGGAAATTTTGACAGACCTTGATTAGACAACTGGAAGAGGAAGAGTGGCTGAAAATGTCATTTATATTGAAGACATCTTTAAAAGGTTGAGCAAGGGGGTTGTTTCAGCTGGGAGATGCAAGCAGGATAATCTGAGCACAAAGACTGAGAGCTGGAAAATTTAGTGGAGAGCTCTAGAATTTAGTAACAACTCTGCCTTTCTTTTTGCTGCTCTTAACTCACTTCTTAGCCAGACTTCTGATGGATTTAATTCAAGGTTTTATTCTTTGTGCTACTGGCCATGTGGGTCTAAAACTCCTTCTAATATTGTCCCTTTCCTCACCAGTCACCATTTTTTCCCTAACTGCCTTGCAAATGTTTCTCCCTCTTTAATAAATGTACTTCATAATTTGTTTTATTATAGGGACTGGAGTTTATAATCCTGTTAATGGTAGAGTTTCATGCACAGAATATTCCAGTAACACCCTCTCCTCTACAGCTTCAGCTTCTCTCCAAAATTGTTGCAAGGTCTCTACTCTATCCAAACTGTGATAAGCTTCTTATTGAGGACCAGGTCTCAGTTTCTTTGTTATTCCCCTAATATGTTGCTTTATATTCCAGATATGAGAGAGATAATTTCTTTTTTGACCCTCTCCTTGTAACAGTACTTTCCACTTCTGTGGGAGACTGCTCTAGCCTGCAAAAAATATGGATGCCATCAACCTTAGCCTCTGTCTCTGTGGAAAGTTACACTGAGCTGTATACGTGACCATTGGCAGGTTCTTAGCCCATGAGCAAATAGAAAATCTTGCAACAAAAGATAGCCCCTTGTGCTAACCACAGGGCCATGAGGACAGGGACAAGGTGTAGATAGTATTTCCTTATATGTTTCTGATTCCGGTCAAGTTAAAGATTGCTAGGATCAGCCATTGAGTTATGCCTTCCCCTTTACCCCTCCCTACCTCCTATGGGCTGTGCTTAACAAGGCACACTCTATCCTTTTTTCCTTTTTGGCAAATACCTGTAGTAAGCATATAATTGGTTAAAAGCTTGTTTGAATTAACCAATGCTTGTATGCCCCATAGGTTTAATGTTAAGTACCTTTATTTTTTTTGGTTATGTGCCTATGCTTGGAATATAATTGGATAAGAGATGGTTTGAAATGACCAATAGTTTTTGAGACATGCCCCCCTTTGTGTAAAAAATATATAAGCGCTTCCTGCTTAATAAATTTGCCTTTGATCAGCAACAAGACTTAGGCCGTTCTTTCTAACCTTGGATCGGGTCGGCCTCAGCGAATCCACGAATAAGTTGCGGCATTCATCCCCTTCACCCTGCTGGCCGGGGTCCCCAGAAAGCCGCACACTTCCATCCTAGTAGTGGCAAATTGCATGATTTTATCTTTTCTTATATCTAAAGTGTATTCTATCACGCATCTTTACACATTTTCTTATTCACTCATTTGCTCTTAGGCATTTGGATTATTTTCAGATTTTGGCTATTGTGAACAATATTGCAGTTAACATCAGAGTGCAAATATCTTTTCTGAATAAATTAGTATAGATGATAAAAATTGGGATTACTAGGTCATCTAGCTTTTGAAGCTCAATTCTTAATTTTATGAAAAGTTTCCATATTATTTTCAAAAATGGCTGAACCAGTTGACATTACCACCAGCAGTGAATGATGATCTATTTTCCCCTACATCTATGCCAACATTTATGTCATTGAACCTAGAGGTATGTTTAATGAATCAATGTCATTGGCTAAGCAAAAGGAAGCAAAAATAAACAACGGGACCATATCAAGTAAAGAAGCCTCTGCACTGCCAAAGAAACAATGACCAGAATATAAGGACACCCTAAAATCTGGGAGAAAATATTTTTCTACCATACATATGGTAAATTATTGATATCTAATATATATGAAGCCCAATAGAACTTCACAAAAAGAAAATAATCAATGAACTGCATCAAAATTGGGTATTTTGAGAAGAATAAAAGCTTTTTCAAAGAAAATATATGTATGTTTATTTAAGTGGCTTATTCCTAGTGACTCTTTTCTTTTAAATCTGCATCTTTCTTGCTTCTCTCTGTGTGTCTTTGCTTGTTTTTCTACTCTGGAAAAGTCTGTATTCTTTCTTGAACACATACATTCTTTATTTCTCTCCCCTCACATTTTTTCTTTTCTTTCTTTCTTTCTTTCTTTCTTTCTTTCTTTCTTTCTTTCTTTCTTTCTTTCTTTCTTTCTTTCTTTCTTTCTTTCTTTCTTTCTTTCTTTCTTTCTTTCTTTCTTTCTTTCTTTCTTTCTTTCTTTCTTTCTTTCTTTCTTTCTTTCTTTCTTTCTTTCTTTCTTTCTTTCTTTCTTTCTTTCTTTCTTTCTTTCTTCCTTCTTTCCTTCCTTCCTTCCTTCCTTCCTTCCTTCCTTCCTTCCTTCCTTCCTTCCTTCCTTCCTTCCTTCCTTCCTTCCTTTCTTTCCTTCCTTTCCTTCCTTCCTTCCTTCCTTCCTTCCTTCCTTCCTTCCTTCCTTCCTTCCTTCCTTCCTTCCTTCCTTCCTTCCTTCCTTCCTTCCTCCCTCCCTCCCTCCCTCCCCTCCCTCCCTCCCTCCCTCCCTCTCTCCCTCCCTCCCTCCCTCCCTCCCTCCCTCCCTCCCTCCCTCCCTCCCTCCCTCCCTCCTTTCTTTCTTTCTTTCTTTCTTTCTTTCTTTCTTTCTTTCTTTCTTTCTTTCTTTCTTTCTTTCTTTCTTTCTTTCTTTCTTTCTTTCTTTCTTTCTTTCTTTCTTTCTTTCTTTCTTTCTTTCTTTCTTTCTTTCTTTCTTTCTTTCTTTCTTTCTTTCTTTCTTTCTTTCTTTCTATTTTTATTTTTTAGACGGGTCACACCCAGCAGCGCTCAGTGGTTACTCCTGGCTCTATACTCAGGAATCGCTCCTGGCAGGCTCAGGAGACCATATGGAATGCCGGGATTTGAACCACAGCCCTTCTGCATAAGCAAATGCCCTATCTCCTCTCCGCCTTATCATATTTTTCTAAATAAATTTTGTCCAGTAAAAACTATCTTGCTTAACACAAAATCAACAATAACAGGCCGGAGAGATAGCACAACGGTAGGGCATTTGCCTTGCATGCAGCTTATCCAGGACAGATGGTGATTCGAATCCTGACATCCAATATGGTCCCCCTTACCTGCCAGGAGCGATTTTTGAGTGCAGAGCCAGGAATAACTCCTGAGCACCACAGGGTGTGATTCAAAAACAAAATAAAACAAAATAAACAAACAATAAGAATATGAATGACCAAAGAGCACAAGAAAAAAAATGCTGGTCATCACTTTCATCAGAGAAATGCAAATCAAAAGAATGTGATACTACCTCACACCAGTATGAGTGGTTCACATACCAGAGAAACAATGTTTTTTTTTTTCAGTAGATCTTACCCTGTGTGCCACCTTTTTACATTTTTATCAGCACATATGGCTTGACATATGCCCTTCATACTGTACTGAATTTGGGTTCTAAGGGACCATTGTATAATTCTAGTCACAAAATTTAGTCATGACTTCTTGTTTGGACAACATTCACTGGGGTAGAACTCACTCCTTTAGAGCTTTGGGATCCTCTCCTCTTGCTAGGATTGTGGCTAACTCAGGTCTGCCAGATGCAAGAGTAGAAGGAGAATAGTTAAAGATGAAATTTATCAGTCAGAGAACGGTATGCCATGATCTGTAGGTTTGAGTTCTTGCAAGGAGTGTTATTGCAAACCTATTAACAAAGGTGGAAAAAGGAAAAGCCAAAACTTCCATTTCTTCTTTTAATGAAAAGGTATTTTACTTGGGACCAAAGAGATAGTATACTGGGTAAGACCGTATATGTGGCCAACCCTGCTTCAATTCCTGACAACACAGATGAGCATTCAAGTCCTGCTAGAAGTGACTCTTGAGCACAGAATGAGGAATGATCTCTCCTGAGCAACACAGGAAAACACATCCACTAGAAAAAAAAGAGAGAGTTCAAGAAAAAAAGTTCTAATTTTACTTTTCTCTTAAACTGCTAAAAATTTTTTTGGAAATGTTTATAGGTGTCTTATGAATATCCTGAGAAGCATAAAGAAATATCCATGGGAAAATCATTTACTAACCTCTGTGGTTATTATATGTGAATGTTGGATACAATTTCTTCACAGGATTATGTGATACTGGCTGATAGCTTATTAAAAGATACTTTAGCCTAAAATATTTAAAATTTGATAATTTATGAGTGGTCAGTGACCTATCCAGCAGTGCTCAGAGACTTCTCTTTGCTCTATGCGTGTGGAGGGTCACTACTAATAATTTCAGGGGATTATGTGATGACAGAGATCAATGTAACTAAATAGTTACATGGTAGGCAAGTGTCATAGCCTCTGTATTATCTCTCTGGACTCTAAAATATGTTAAATTTACTATTTAGGTTTTTGTTTCTTGGAGGTTACACCCAGTGGCATTCAGGAGTTACTCCTGGCTCTGCACTCAGAAATCTCTCCTGGCAGGCCTATTTGGGATATGGGGGACCATATATAATGCCGGAAATTGAATTTGTGTTAGCTGTGTGGAAGGCAAATGCATTACCTGCTGTGCTAACGGTTCAGGCCCCTAAATTTACTATTTAAAACATTGTATCTTTCAAATGATATCGTTCAGCTCTTTTGTTGGGAGTATATCTATCTGAAAAGTGAATTGTAAAAATGCAGAGAAGACCCATTTAAGTATAAATAAAGATACCAGATAAATTTTGTGACTATTAAACCAAGAAGCCTAGCTTAGTTCTTTTAAATTATGAAGGCAATAGGCCACACTAATATTCATCTCATTTATGTATAACTCTTGGACTATTCATAGTAAGTTCCCTCCTTTGTAGAAGAATCTGAAGTCATGCATTTCTGTGAAGACTGTTAGTTCAATCGAAGTTCCACTCACATCAGATATTCTTTATCTTCCATGTTTGAAGGTCATTTACAAACCATTGGTCCCTTGGAAGGAATGTGTGTAAATATATATCCATATATATCCACTTACACAGGAAATATTAAATTTGTCAATTTAAAAGATATAATGATGCTTTAAATTGAAAAGTATTTAAAAACATTTGCTTTATTTCAAATTTTTTTACATGTAGCTCTCAAGGTTTATAGCAGTTTTATTACTTAACGTCAGAAGTATCTATATTGAGCATATTGGCTGATAATCCTTTGTATGTTCTACTACTAAACCAAAATATTCCCCTATGTTTAGCTTAAACTCTGTGGGCTCTTCTACAAAATAAGTTGCTGATTATTTTTAATATTTAATTTTTTGTCACATTGCCTTGACTCTTTATTTAGCCCTATAGATAGAACATGGAAATTCCAACCTTAATTCCATTTCTCTTCATTTCCCTTAGCTATTTCCCATAGTGGATTATTATGTGTCTAAATCTTGACTATGAGCCTTTTTACAGCTCAATGCTTTGCAATAACACCCTACACCAAAATTGTGCTTAGGAAAACTAAGTATCCATTTAGTCTTTGAAGGTTATTTATGAGTAATGCATGGATAGCCATACCCCTGCAGGGTAATATGTAGAAGAGATTGGACCCCAATTTGTTGGTAATGAAAGAGCATTGAAGGAGAGCAAATTCTGCAGTCCAGGGTTGTACAGATGATAAAGCAGAGTCAACGGTATTCCAGTATTTGCTTTGTCGTATGAGCTCAAAATAGATGCTATTATGATTGATCAATTTTAGTTTTATAATGTCTCTGTAATAATGTCTGGATGCAAGTTAAAGTTGAAGGTGTGAATGGCTATGTGCATAAAAGTAGAAACACTCAAATGCTGAAGATGTAAGAACAACTTAGAATAGAAGAACATTTTTGTGCAGCACAAATAATTTTGTGAAACAGAATTAGATCAAGAAAAGGTTTCATGGTGGGCATTTACTTGTGAAAATATAAATCATTGCTGTAAATGATTGCGGTGAATCAGCTTTGAAACCTATTTGATGTGTCATTTAACCAAGCAGCATATGCCTATTATTTTTTTAGCATGAGAAGCAATTGCCATATGTTCAATAGTCATTGAGTTGTGACTAGCAGGTGTGCTGAACAATAATAAAAATGATGACAATAATAATAACTTTAGCTCTAACTCTTTCCACAAGTAAGAGCAAAGAGAAAAATAAGCAATTATTATTTGATGAATTTGAGTGATGTAAAAGGCCATTGTAGGTAATTTAAAGCAAAGATTGTTTTCATAAGCTGTACTTTTTGTACGTTTCTCCCCTCAGAATTGGAATTTTTCCCCCTCAGAGTTACATTTTATTCCACCTCCATTAACTAAATGATATTTCAAATCAGCATTCTTGCATATGTGATGGGTCTTCAAATAATACTTCCACATATTATATTTTTGACCCTCATAAAACCTGTGTTAAGGAGGTAGGAAAGCACATAGTTACAAACTTTAGAAATTGAGATTTAGGGATATTGTTTTTAATCCACAACAGATGAAAATTTGGTGATTTTTTTTTAATGGTACGACTGTGAACCTTAGTGATATTCAAGTGGCCACACTAATCAATGTCCATATCTGTCATTGTCATTTTTACTTTTCTGGAAACCATGCTGCTATGGCAACCAAAGAGAAAAAAAACCCAGATTGGCAAATTGATGGCTGTTCTACTGAAACAAAACAAAACTATGCTGTAGATGGGGTTTACTATATTCTTGTACACTTTAGCCTGGTAGTTAGAGCATTTAGTCTTCTCCGCATTTTGAGCAATGACTAGTACATTTTTATTCCAGTATTTTGTACATATGATACAAATCACTTTGTGCAATGACTTTATATAACTAATACCGTATTGCATACATTTTTATAATGAGGAAATATCAATATTGATAACCAGCCTTGTTAAACATTTTCCCCTCAGTGGTCAGTATTAAATACTGATGGGCCCTCAAATTTGGATTACAAGTTTGAGATTACTAGAGTAGGAGTGAGAAGATGGTAGAAATTTATGGGACAGACTGGGACAGATTACAATTAAAATGTTAAAATTAGAGGGAGAGTTTTGGGCACATTAATAGCCTGAATATATAGTAACTGCATCAAAGCCATAAATGTTAACACTCTGTAAATATGTTATCTGAATCACAATAAAAGTATCAAAAAACTCACTGTTATGTTAGAACATAAACAAATAGAAATTAGTAACAAATAACAAAAAGGAGTAGCAAAAATCCCAACAAAATAATAATTCCTTCCAATTCTCCCAAGAAAAAGTTGCTTCCTGTGGATATAATTGTAATTTTGCAACTGTGGAGATGAAGTGATTTGGAATTTAGTCTTTTGTGAGTCTATAGAGGACAGTAGGCACAAGTAAGGTTTAGCTTTATAAGAGAGATGAAATGATAAATCCGAAACTCAGAAGCCCCTTTTCCTTACTATTTTATCATGGGTAAAATATTTTTTCAAGTCATATTTGTATAATGTCCTAGAATTACGTTGTGAGCCTATTGCTGTGAAGGTAGTCATTGAATTTGATAGATTTCACCTTCTAGATTTCTAAAAGAAATTTTCAACATTTTCTCTGCCATTTAAAAAGAAAATCAAGTACCTTTTGTTTGAAAGGATATGAACCATGATGACAGATGTCTATAATCAGGCTTGGCATTTCTCAAACTGACTTACATCTACATGATTACCATGTGTAATGTTGTGTTGGAATTATGCTTCAGATATTTTTTGGATTGGGATGAAAACAACCTTAATTTTGTGGTTAGAGGAATAGAAAAACTTAAAAATGTTTATGTGTTTAGCACTATCTTATAAAATGCATCTGTTCCAGTTGACTGCTGATAATTCTTTTTTTGTCCTGAGATACTTATAGATGTTAACTGTCTTGTGTGTGGTGAGAGAAGAGTTGTCATTCAGATACAAGAAAATGCTTTTTATTAATTTGTGTACATGTGTCCTTAAGCCAGATACAATTTCCAATTACTTCTCTTAGACTGTGAAGTATTTGCAAAACATTTGCAAAGCATTTGCAGATTATTTTATTTTAAGTACTATCATTGAATATAATAGAATATAAGATATTTAATTTTATAGAACAGTGAGTAATATTCTGTATAGCTTAATACCAGTCTAAAATAGAATATGCAACATATCCTTTTATGGGGGGGCCACGCCCAGTGATACTCAGGGGTTACTCCTAGCTATGCACTCAGAAAGTGCTCCTGGCTTGGGGGACCATATGGGACTCTGGGAGATCAAACCACAGTCCATCCTAGACTAGTGTAGTCAAGGCAGTTGCCTTACCACTCTGTACCACCGCTCCAGTCCCAACATATCCATTTTTGATATTCATGATTCATTTCATAAATTATTTTTTCTGACAAAAAGTCATTTACTTTGAACTTTATTTGGGAAACTATATGATATGCCTAAACATATGCGACTCAATTATACACCTAAACATATGATTTTTCAGTAACTTTCTCTTGAATTTGGTAGTTGAAGTGTATTTATTGCTTAAAAGTAACATCAGCAATTAAAGTCATTGCATGATTTTATATGTATAGCTACTGAATGTTCTCCCTAAGAAAATGAATTTAAATATATTTTATATACTAAAAGCAATGGAAATTATAATAACAGTATTGAGAATATGGCCTTGAAATGAGGCTGAATAAAGAAGTTAGGGGCTGGAGTGATAGCATAGCAATAGGGCGTCTGCCTTGCAGGACAGACTTGGTTCGATCCCCAGCAACCCATATGGTCCCCTACCCAAGAGCGATTTCTGAGTGCATAGCCAGGAGTAACTCCTGAATGACGTGGGTGTGGCCCCAAACAAAAACAAACAAACAAAATGAATCTACAGAAAGTTAACAGTGTCACCTGGATTAACAGGAACTTTGAGGATTATTAGGGAGTGATCTGTGACCATTAACATCTTCCTGAGCCGTATAATCGACAGAGTCTTCTATCAAATTTACAGGGTTGTCCTTTATTTCTTTTGAATAACTTCCCCTTTGTTCTTCTCCCAATAGATCCCAGATAACCCCAATTATGAATTTAAGAATAGTGCACTAACAAGGAGAAGCAGAGAGCATGACTTAAAGACTAAGTCCTGGAGTTTATATATTCTTCTCAACTCTCATTGATTCTCATTCTCTCTGCTGGTAACTATATTAATACTGTCTAATGCCCTTTTCCATGGAACAGCAGAATGACTTTGAAGTAGCAACTCAAATGTGTAAGTTGAAATAAAGCCAGAGAGATAGTTTAATGTACTGAGTATTTATGTAGGGGAACCATATTCATTGAGAATATTGGTCTTTTGAAAACAGAAACATGCTTAGCACTGTAGAAAAACTTATTAGAAGATATTGAAATGATCTGTCACACATCATATTTGTTCATCAAAAAAAGGGAACACAGTTCTTTTAGGAAAAGTTCTTTCCGTAAGAGTAGGGTTTTCAGGGGAAAGAGGCAAGAGTCATCACAATACTCTAAAATGTTGTGTTTCCTGTTGCCAAGATAGGTGTCTAATTGAGTGGTCTGGTTTTTGCCAACCCTGACCATGCCATATTTTAAAATGCTTCAGATGCATCAGTCTTGCAAAAATAACTTTAGATACAGGAGGGATGATTAAAAACCACTTGTGAGTTCATAAGAGTTTTAATCCACTTCAAATTCAGCCAGGTGCACTTATGAAAATTTAAGTAAAATTCCAAATTTTCTCTTTTTCGAATTTTTTATTCTTTTTTTTTTTTTTTTTTTTTTTTTTTGGTTTTTGGGCCACACCCGTTTGATGCTCAGGGGTTACTCCTGGCTATGTGCTCAGAAATCGCCCCTGGCTTGGGGGGACCATATGGGACGCCGGGGGATCGAACCGTGGTCCTTCCTTGGCTAGCGCTTGCAAGGCAGACACCTTACCTCCAGCGCCACCTACCCGGCCCCGAATTTTTTATTCTTTCTTTCAGAGAAAATATTCCCTCTTCCTTACCTTCTTTGCCATTTAACTAAATATTTAACTCTTATTTGACCTATCTTGGAAAACCTTCTTAAAGAACATTTCTTGCCACTCCTTTTTTCTACCATTAATTCTTATGCAGGCTATGTTAGACATGGTAAATTGTACCTCAATGTACCTATGTTGTATAATACTCAGAATAACATGTTTAAAAACCTTAACTGGACTTAAATAATTTAGTTGTCAATATCTTAAGTAAATTGCCTTCATGTTTCATTTTTTAATTTCTTTTTTCTTTTTTTGTTTTTGGGCCACACCCAGCGGTGCTCAGGGGTTACTCCTGGCTGTCTGCTCAGAAATAGCTCCTGGCAGGCACTGGGGACCATATGGGACACCGGGATTTGAACCAACCACCTTAGGTCCTGGATCGGCTGCTTGCAAGGCAAACGCCGCTGTGCTATCTCTCCGGGCCTTCATTTTTTAATTTCTAAAGCTCAGTATTTATTGAAAGAATATATCTGAAATATAATATGAACTATACCTGATAACACAAATTTGGAAATAAAATAATTAAAAAGTAGTATATATATATTTGTTTACCAAATATTCTGGTTTTCATTGTTTCCATTGGCTTTAAATCAAATTCCAATGAAGATTTTGTTTAAATGGATGAAGAAAATTTACTTCAAGAAGTTCCCTATGAAAATCGAGGAAGTAGAGGAATATGTGGGCCCAGTGTCACACTGAGGATAATTTTGGTAAATTAGACCAGGGGGAATGGAATGCTTTGGGGAAACAGAAAGAAGGCACACACAGCCAACGAAGAATGAGAGAAGGAAGGAAAGGGGACACAAGGTAAGAAAAAGAGGTGACCAGTAGATAGTTAAAGAATCTATAGATGTTTAAAACCTAAATTATTAAAAAAAAAGGTAATGGAAATTTTTGATAGTTGGTGGGGAAGGTTACTCTAATGACAAAAGTCTGTCAAACAAGCTCTTCTGCAGTGTGAAAAGAATAGAGAATCATGCAGGAAGAATAAAGATGAAATAGAGGAATTTTGCCAAGATCATGCAAAGAGTAAGCACCAATGATCTCTCTTCCTTTTTTTTTATTTGTCATTAATGTGTTGCTCACCTGTATTTTTCAAGGTGGACTTGCTTTTCTTATATATTTTTATTTAGAATTTTGTTTATTTTTAAACAGATGCTAAGGAGTACTGCTTTCTAGTTGTAAAAAAAAAAAGTTTTGTGTTCTGAGACCCACTGATGTTTGGAATCATTGTTGGATGTGAGCAGTCTGAGAAATAATGCAGGATAGATTTGCAAAACATTTATTCAGCGATCTCATTACAGAGTATAATTGGCTGAATTTAAGGAGGATGTTGATGTTGAGCAATCATTACTCTAAGCACTAGAAGTGGTTTCTTTAATGGAGGATAGGCTTTTTTTCTGTTACTTTGATTTGTATTTTTTTAATTTTTATTTAAATTAATATGATTTATAAAGTTATTTGTGTTGAGGTTTAGCTATCCAATGCTTAATCATCAAGCTAGTGTCAACTTTCCTCCATTAATTCTCTCAGAGTCCATCTCATGCTACACCCACTTCTCAGTCTGCCATATAGCAAGCAGAGTTTTAAGTTCGGTGTTAAAGTTTGAGTCTCATGATTTCATTGTTGTTGACTCTGGCTTGGATATTTAGTTCTGTCCTTTCTTAACTGCACCAATGCATTTGATTTCCTTGGTTCCCTGCATCCTGTTATTTCACATTTGTCTTTCTCTTCTCTACTCTATTTCTTTCCATCTCCTCACTCTACTCTTGGGCTTAGAATGTTCTCGATAACTGCCATTTAAACCATTGAATTTATTCATGCAGTTATTCTGATTACCACATATAAGTAATATAATTTTGTATTTATTCTCCTTCTGGCTTATTTCATTTCACATAATATGTTCCAGTACATATATGTTGCAGCATATCGCACAATTGCATCATTCCTTACAGCTATTTAGTATTCCATTGCATAAATGTATTACACTTTCATGATTCACTAATCTGTTGTTGGATATTTTAGTTGATTCCAACTTTTAGCTTTTGTACTGAAAACTGAAATGCATAGCAGTGTGCATACATTCATTTGAATATGTTATTTTTCTCTCCTAGAATTAGATACCCAAAAGTGAGATTTCTTATTTATAAGACAGCTTGATTCTGAGAACACACTATACTATCAAGAACTTAGAACAATAAATTATAAAGTTTGTGTGTAAACTATAAAAGGTCCTAGATAGTCAAAACAAGAAATACAAGAAACTGGGAGAACTCTCATTACCTAACTTGAAATTGTACTAAAAATCCAAAACAGTGTGGTATTGGAACAGAGACTTTCTGATCAATGGGTAAGAATAGAATATCTTACAAAAACAAAAACAAAAACAAAAACCTCTCTCACACCTATATTCATTGCAGCACTATTTACATTAGCCAGAATCTGGAAACAATCAAGATTCCCTTCAACAGATTAATGTCTAAATAAACTGTGGAATATACACAATGGAATAATATGCAGCTGTCAGGAGAAATGAAGTAATGAAATTTTCCTATACATGGATGGACATGGAATCTATTATTAAAGGGAGAGAGAGGCATACAGAATAGTCTCACTCATCTATGGATTTAAAGAAAAATTAAAGACAATCTTGTAATAATGCCCAAAGATGAAGGCCCAAAGGACCAGCTCAAGATATGAAACTCACCACGAAGAGTGGTGAGTGCAGTTAGATAAATAACTACACTAATAACTACTATGACAATGTTAATGAGTGAGATAAGTAGAATTCCTGTCTTGAATACAGGCAGGAGGTGGGGGAGTTGGAAATTGGAGGGGCATTGGTGGTGGGATATTGCACTGATGAAGGGGGGTGTTCTTTTAATGACTGAAACCCAACTACAATCATGTTTGTAATCAGTGTTTAAATAAATATATTATTTAAAAAATTCAATCATTGGGGCCGGGCGGTGGCGCTGGAGGTAAGGTGCCTGCCTTGCCTGCGCTAGCCTAGGACGGACCGCGGTTCGATCCCCCGGCGTCCCATATGGTCCCCCAAGAAGCCAGGAGCAACTTCTGAGCACATAGCCAGGAGTAACCCCTGAGCGTCACAGGGTGTGGCCCAAAAACCAAAAAAAAAAAAAAAAATTCAATCATTAATAGCTTTTTTAGCACAATGTGTAAATAAAAGAAAAATTAAAAAAATAAATAAAAGTAATTTTATTCCAGCCCTTTAAAAAATGAATAGAGTATCCAGTGAGAAACCTTCAAGTATATGGTCAGCTATTTTTTTAATATAGGAGCTGAAAACATGAAATGGAATAAGGACAGTCTCTTTAACAAATGGTGTTTGGAAAATTAGATAACCACATGTAATAAATTAAAGCTGTATCCATATCTCACACTTTACACAAATATCAGCTCCTAATGGATCTAAGACTTTGAAGTCAGAACTGAATTTATAAAGTAAAGAAAGTAAAACATAGACAGAACACTCCAGAACCTAGACCTCAAAGGAGTTTTCAATGATATTATACCAATGGCAAGGTCTATAGAATCAAATTTGAATAAATGGGATTAAATAAAACAAAAATTTTTCTTTTGGTAGAAAGGAACATGGGTTAAGACTAAGAAAGTTGACTGAGTTACAAAAAATATTTTCACTCAACACAACAGATAAAGGGTTGATGTCTAGATTATACAAATTACTCACAAAGGCTAACCCACAAACCTAAAAACCCATAAAAATGGGGAGAGAAAATGAACAAACATTTCTCTGTGGAAGATCAACAAATGATCAAAAGGCACATGATAAATTTTTCCTAAACATTTATTATAAGGGAAATTCAAATCAAGGCTACTATGAGATATCTTCTACCAGTGAAGATGGCACATATCAAAAATATTGGGAGTAATTTTTCTCGGCAGGGATGTGGTGAAAAAAGCACTCTCATTCACTGCTCTTGGGAATGCTGTCTGATCCTAACCCTACTGATTTATATTTTTAGGGTGACTAGATACATTTCCACACCTGGAAACACTGGGAACTACTCCTGGCTTAATACTTGGTGGTCACTACTGTCACTGTTCTGGGAAATGTGGTGCATCGAATTGAATATACTCAGCCTGTTAATCTGTCTGTCTGAACACCAATTTTTATTTGGCTACACCTGGTAGTGCACAGGGCTTACTCTGTGCTCAAGAACCATAATGGTAGAGCTCAGATGGCCCTATGCAATAATGAAATGATGGGTATCAAATCACAAGGTCCTGCCCAATCCTCACATTACCCCTAATTACCACTTTTTTGGTCAGTTCTAAAGTAAAGCAAATAATATTTAGTGTATTAACAAAAACTTCTTACAATATTGAACCCCTCCAAAGGAGCCACATTATTAAAACAAATGCTTTTCTGAAATGCAGAGAATTTGCCATCTGTACAAAGCTTGGGCAATGATTTCTTTCAAGTTTCAATTGAAAAATAAAACTAGTAAATATGTTGGGAAAAGAAATGGCACTGTCTATGACTGTTTACCTTTTTGGGATCCTATTCATTTATGTTTATCATGGATAGTGCTATATTTCTTCCCTGGTTAATGGTAAAGGATGTCAGAAGGAATTTATTTGAGTTCAGATTATATCCATAGATCTTGTCCTTGTTATAAAGCCTCCTTTCCTCTAAATATGACCTTCCTCCTCTCTTTAGGATCATCCAAACATGGCTGTAGCCTTCTTCTAATAGAGGACAGTAGATGAATTTGTCCATAGATGGGCACTGTGTAGTCTTTATCAGTGTTACTGAACCTAAAATGTAATGAGAGGTTAGAATAAAGTTAGAGCCAAAACCAAGAATTTTTTCTTTAAAATTTTTGTTTAAATTTATTATTTTTATTGTATTAACTTATGTACTTATTTTGTGAAGATTTTATTTTTTTTTTGTTTGTTTTGAGGCCACACCTGGCAGTGCTCATGGGTTACTCTTGGCTTTGTGCTCAGAAATCGCTCCTGACAGGCTCTGAGGACCATATGGGATGTGAGGAATCGAAGCCAGGTCCTTCCTGAGTTGGCCACGTGCAAGGCAAATGCCCTACCACTGTATTATCTCTCCGACCCCAAATTACATATACTTTTACATTTTTTCCTATTTAATGCCATTGGGGAGGATGGAAGAGATATATTTTGTTGACTTTTATTGATTCATTTGTACAAACTAGAAGCAACAGCAGATAAGTGCTTATTAGGACATCAAGTGCTATTTTTCCCCATTTTACAATGGAACTTGAAAAATCTTCTGTACTATTCTACCATTCAAGTTTATTTGAGTTTATTTTGTGAACAAAATGTAAATTATCCTATAATGTTAATGCAATTTGTTGGTTCTTCATTTCTGTACCACCTAATAATTTGATCTTTCTCTTAAGTCTAGATGGAAACTGACTTCATAAAATACAGCACTCTGTATGTATGGAAAAGTAGCTTTTAAAATGCTTTTCTATTCCATTTTCAGTTGTAAAGTAAAGTGATTTTTTAAAGTATAGTATAAGAGAATTTTTAAATTTTATTTTTAGCTTTTAAAGTGACTCGGTAAAGCATTTTAGGTCGGCACTGTTCCTCCTAAAATTGGGAAACGCAGTCATTCAGTCAGACAGTAATTTTTTGCTTATATGTAATAATTTTTAGAGATATATTTTTAACTTATATGGTTACACTGACATTGCTTTCAATACCAGTGTTGTGTGAATGGATTCTAGCCTTCTACTGCGCCTTTATTTCTTCTTCACTGGAAACTTGTGCAGAGAACATTATCATTTAATGTGAAAGATTGTTTCCTGCTTTGTTTCCTTTTATACAATTTTGAACTGCCTGGGAAGAAGAGATTGCTTCCGTACTGAATGTGGTAAACCACAGAATGGAAAGTGTGCATGGAGAATTCATGCTTCTTCCCTATTAACCTTAGGAAAGGTCAGAGGAATGTGTGGACAAATACTGTCAGCTATTTAAATAGCCTGATTATTAAGTGAGTTAAGGGTTACATAAAAATCAACTAACTTTATTGTATATTTCAAAATCATTTTATATTTTTTTCTCTGGAGAGAAATTGTTCCTTCTAAAATTCTTAGATTTCTGATTAGTTTAGTCTCAATGAGATCTATATCTGTCATTGGTGATTTAATTCAAATTGTTTAATACTTTAATTATCCTAATTCAATTTATATTTATGTACTCTATTGCATGCATAATTCCTGTGAAAATTTTGTAGGAAAAATGATAATAGCAATAATTCTTATCCTTCATTGGGAAACTTCACATCTCACCAAGTATTAGCCTGCAGAAAAATATCCATTATAAATCAGGTGAGATTAATCAGTTTTACTGGGTTCTTTAGAACCATTCTTCTTTAGAAGAATGACTATTTTTGTTTTAAATTACTGACTTAAAAAGATTATATATGGAATATATATGGATAGGGTGTTTTGTTTGAATGCAACTAACCTGGGTTTGATCCCCAGTATCACATATAGTATCTGAGCACTGCCAGGATATCACTGAGCACAGAGCCAGAATAAGCTCTGATTACTGCCAAGTGTGGCCAAAAAGAAAATAAAAAGGAATATGATTGGGAACAAGAGGGATTGTGCAGGGATTAAAGTGCTTTTTATTACATGATAGACCTCCCTCCCTCATTCTATACCCATATCCATATTTGTTCCCCTAGTACCATCAGGAGTTTCTAGCACAGTCAGAAGTAAGCCTTGTATACTTCTGGGTGTGCCCCCAAAATAAAAAGAAAAAAATAAATATGACTATTACAGAATAAATACCAAATTTTGAAACCTCAAAAACTAATAAAGATTTTCAGAGAGTTAGGGAATCATAGAATTAGTGTTTGTATTTAATAATCCTGTATTGCTTCCAAAGGTTTATTTTGTAAGATAATATTATTATTCTATTAGAATATTTTTTCTTTATATACAATTGGTTTAAGATATCATTTGGAATAATTATTTGCTATGATCTCATTCTGTGACGACCATGATGACCATGACCTCAGAAAGGTTATTCAACCATGTCAACTGGAGCAATAGCACATTGTACAGGACTGAATCTGGTTCCCAGAGCCTGCTAGGAATTATTCTTGAGCACAAAGCCATGAGAATACCCTGAGCATGACCACTCCCCCCAAAATCAGTAGACATGAAAAACGTGCAGTCTTGATTTTCAGTTAGATCCTAAGACATTGATTTTTAGAGATAGCTAATAGTAGAGTATCTTGGAATAAAACTTCATATAGCTTCCATAATTCTTTCGTAAGAGTAGTTTCTCATATACCCCTTAAATTCTTCACTGGCCTTTCATTTTGAGAACTGGGGTGTAAAGTAACTAACTCATCAACATTTCATCCTCTTTTTACAAATGAGGTATTCAGTCTTGAATAGTCCTTGGTTGAGGGCAAAAGAGAGAGTTAGGTGTTAAGCCACTTGAGTTTCACATAGCTGAGCCCACTCTTCTTCTATATACTACTTCTGAGCACAAGTGGAAATGATCCCTGATGTTAAAGCTAGGAGTAATTCATGATTACTTCTAGGTATAGCCCAACCATTCTCACCCCTTTCCTCATCAAAAATAAAATAAAATAAAATAAAATTCATTGATTTAAGAGTGCTTCCAATGTATATGCATTGTTTCCTTACAGAAAAGGCTTGGCTCACTTTAACCTCTCCTTTTATTCTCTTATTTAGCAAATATTTCAATCTTGTGTCAAATTTGATCTTTAGATTAGGTGCTTAGGAAATAATTACCTGAAACAATTGAGATTTATGCTCTGAATAGGGGAATGCAATAGATATGTGTATTTAAATATCAAGAGGATTTGTACTGCTTTATAAAATCTCCTAATTAAAACATCTCTGGTATCTTCAATAACCAGTAACACAACCATGAAAAGTGAGTTTTAGGGTTCAGTTGTTACATTTTTTCAAAGGAAAAATACAAAACTATATTAAAATCTCAGAAATCTACTGTGTTGAATTAAGGAGAAATAGTTTTTTCTTTTTTTTTCAAATTGTTGAAAAGAACGTGGGATTATATTGTGGTTGCTGGTTTTTCCTTAATTTTCACGAACAAAAGAGGATGCTTAAGAAGGAAAACCGAAGCTTCTTTGCAGAGCTAAGATAAGAGGACAAAAGGGTTGGGAGGATCATAGTAAAATGGAAAAAATTGAAATTTAGTCAGATGGCAAATTGAGCCTAATTATATTCAGGGATAGGTTAAAGTAATCAGAAAGTAAGGAACCCAATTATAATATAGGCTTGATAACATAAATGACTCAATAAAACACAACAATAGAATGATAAAAATAGAATGGTTTTATATAAATTGTGGAGGAGTTATAAAATGAGTGTTTAAAATTGAAAAAAAAAAAAAAACCTTAGAAAGAAAAGGACTAAAATAAACCTGACAAGTTTTTGTTCATTTTGGTGGAAAAAGAAACTCTTATTTGGTATAATGAATGGAGAAATATTCTCACTCTCTTATTTTACCCTTTTTTGTGCATTATTCTGGGTTATAAGATGTTGATTACTGAAGAAATTTAATGAAAAAAAGTGAAAAGAATTTTAAATATCATACAATGTTTCCTTGATTATTTTTTTATTTACTTAATTTTCTCAAAGACATTTTTCAGAGTCAATTGTAAGTATAGCCGATATTTTAATTTGGGGTAAAGTCAGTGGTTTGTTAACTGAAAATCTTAGTTCTGGCTTGTTAGGCTTTTATCTGAGATTCTAAGACCTGCTGTGACATGGACTGCTCAGATATCTTCCATAGAAAACAATTTTCCACTTCAAGGTAAAATGCCTTTCAATATAGGAAATTAGAATTACACTTAACAGTTTATTGTGGTAGGGTGATAGTTTAGAAATATAAAAAAATTTAAATTTTTTTTTCTTTTTGGATCACACCATGCAGTGCTCAAAAGTTACCCATGGCTCTTCACTCAAAAATCACTCCTGGCACGTTCAGAGAACCATATGAGATGCCTGGGATGGAACCCTAATCAGCCATGTGCAAGGCAAACACCCTACCTGCTGTGTTAATACTCCAGCCACCCCCAAATTAGGCAACTTTTGAAATTAGAAGAAATTTTAGAGAAATGAGGAAAAAAATTAGAGAACCTACTTGTTAATGGGATCCTTGGTTCTTCTGCTCTTAACTCTCAATGCTCTCATTTTTCTTTCACAAAGAAAGTTCTCAGGTATAGTTTAGGAGGGTGTGTGTGTGTGTGTGTGTGTGTGTGTGTGTGTGTGTGTGTGTGTGTGTGTGTGTGTGTGTATTTCTGAGTGTATGAATGTAAGGCCAGAGTATCTTTGCTGGCCTTGCTTGGAGCCTGAGCATTCTTCATGTGGACCACTGGAGAGATTCATATTCCCTTAGCTGTATTGGGTGTGGCCCCTACACTAACAACTACCATGACAGTGTTAATGAGTAAGAGAAGTAGAATGCCTGTCTGGAATACAGACAGGGGGTGGGGGAAGAGGGACGTGAGAGGCATCTTTGGTGAGAATGTTGCTTTGGTGAAGGTATTTTTTTTAAAACTGAAATCCAATGACAAACATGTTTGTAGTCATGGTGCTTAAATAAAGCTATTATTTAGAAAGAAAGAAAGAAAGAAAGAAAGAAAGAAAGAAAGAAAGAAAGAAAGAAAGAAAGAAAGAAAGAAAGAAAGAAAGAAAGAAAGAAAGAAAGAAGAAAGAAGAAAGAAAGAAAGAAGGGAGGGAGGGAGGGAGGGAGGGAGGGAGGGAGGGAGGGAGGGAAGGAGGGAAGGAAGGAAGAAAGTAAGAGAAAGAAAGAAAGAAAGAAAGAAAGAAAGAAAGAAAGAAAGAAAGAAAGAAAGAAAGAAAGAAAGAAAGAAAGAAAGAAAGAAAGAAAGAAAGAAAGAAAGAAAGAAAGAAAGAAAGAAAGAAAGAAAGAAAGAAAGAAAGAAAGAAAGAAAGAAAGAAAGAAAAGAAAGAAAGATGTCCACACTACATGATTCTTTAGGAAATCCCATTTTTAAGTAGAAAGAAAAAGGCTTGTATTCCATCCCACATCCATTGAAGAACTGTTCCATGGCTGAGATTCCTGGAGATGTTTGCCATAAAGCCAGTGCTCTGCCATATTTCCTACATTCCAACCAACTCTTTCTTCAAAGAAATAAGTTGAATGAAAATTTGCTTAGTGCACCTCGATTTCAAGGTTTCACATTTCCTGAGAGTTCATGACTTCTTATTTTTGCCATTCCCAACAGGGCTAAAAAGGTGTCAGAAGTTAGACCAGCAATGCCACCATTTTGTTTCTTCTAATCCAGAGAGCTTCAGAGAGTGTAGTTTCAGTTAAAAAGAAAAAAATCAAGTAAAAATAGTGGAATAAAAACAAAAATGTCAAAATGAGAACACTTTGTGGGGCTTAATTATCAAGAGAAGCTCAGGAGGGCTGGGCATGTCACCAATATTTCTTATCAATTAGGCAGAACCAGTGGTTCAGTGTAAAGGCCTAGGGATGTGCTACTGCTTGTGCCCTGTAGTGTTGGCCTGCTGGGGATTACTTGTTCATCCCAAGAGCCTTTAGGGCAGAACAAGGCAATGCTCCAGAGAACATGTAATATGGAAATCAATCCAGGTAGGCATTACTGCTTTCCTATCTCTAAGCCTCAATAAAAGTTCTCCTTACTTCACTACCTTTCTCCTATTCCATGCACAGCCTATTCCTTCTTGAAAAAAAAAAAACTTTTAAAGAGAAGAAAAAGAAATCAATTTGATATATATTCTCGTTGGCCCAGGGCACATAATGATGAATACTTTTTCCGTTGTGAAAAATGAATGGTTTTTAGCTGTCGACAACCTTGGCAGAAAAGAGTATATTAAATGAGAGATAGAAATGTGAATTCAAAGGATAATTTCACTTTATTTTATGCGGTGCTATTCTGTGAAGCATTTCCAAGGGCAGCCTTGTCCAATCAATGCTAATAATCATGGTTAATCAGAGCTTTAGGAATCTTTGTCAACATCGGGACCTTCCAAACTTCAGAGAAAGACTGCATCTTGGTAAATGGCCTTGTACTTGACACACAATGTCCAGCATTGTACCCATTCAGTAGCTCTGAGTACTTACACAAAGAATTTCTTGGTTCCATTATGAAGGGAAATGGAAACTTTTTCATTACAAGTCTGTTGTTTTCTATCACCAGGAACTAAATTAATTGGGCACTGATTAACAAGGTTTATTATGCAATTTCCCATTATAGAGTTTTTTTTTCTCTCACTGTCATTCTACTTCCTTCCTTGCAGCAATTTCCACATTTAGTATGGAATCGCTCTCTTTCAAACTACTTTGGCTATATTCAATAGATTTAACACCCTGCAGAAGTTTCACAATGGATTTCTTATGGCAGCCATGTTTCCAAATTAGGCTCAAAAAAAAAAAAAAAAAAGAGTTTCATGCATCTGAGAAATTGACTTAGTGATATTTGTTATTTCTCAGCATCTCAGCATTCCTTAATGGGAAACATGACAGAAAACACTATATTTTATTTTTTGGTAAAAAAAAAAAATCACAGCAAGAACTAAAGTAAAAGAAACATGCACACTTCTTAAATAAACTGATTTGGGGGTTGGCAAGATAGTTCAGAGGGTTAGGTACTTGCCTTGCATATTGCTCACCTGGATTTGAACCCAATACTCATAAGTATCTCCAAGACTGATCCTGATTACAGAGCTAGTATTGAGTCTGATTCTCATCACAGAGCCAGGAGTAAGCATGTGGAGTCTGTACCCCTCTCCTAAAAAACTGTGTTTTATCTGTGCTTGGGAAAGAGAATGAGGATAACAGAATGGGAGAAAAATAATGAATAAGAACAACTTATTTAGTTTTTAGGTATAAAAGTAAAATATTAAAGGAGAAAAAAATTTTCAACAAAAATTAACTAGTTACTACCAATGCTTTTTAATTAAAACTGCTTTATAAATACCAGATGATAATAAAGTAAAGTTAACCTTCCTCATTGATGGTACACTTTTTAGAGAACACTTCCAATTGCTGTTCAGGAGGCCCAAGGGACCCTCTTGGTGATTCTTTTGCCAATTTGGTTAATATTTCACTGGAGATGTGTGGTCCTTGTGGTAGCAGTAATTAACTAGTCCTTTCTTTCAGTGCTGAGGGCACTGTGTGGTACTGTGGATTAAACGGGAAGGATTTTTCAGAGCGATAAGAGTAGATGAAGTATAAGAAGAATTCTGTGAACTAAAGTTCAATTTTGCATTTCCCTGAAAGATGAAAATTTGGCTTTAAAATGAGAAGGAATCGCACAGAGAATTGCAATCGAAAGAGAAGAACTTTAAAAAGACTTCCATACCCCTGATTCAATGTTACCATGTGCCTAAAATATTACTGTGAAAGATTTTAATCCACTGTGGTAAAAAATAATAAAAATTTTCCAGGAAATAAAGACTTCCATGTGTTTATATAATGATCTTCTTGGCCACAGAAGACCAACAAAGATTATATATAATATATATAACATATATTTTATATATTATAATATATATATATGATGGTCACTGCTTGACAGCTAAGCAAGCAAATAGGACAATATTAAATTATGAGGGTGTTAGTGAGGACAGAACCATAATATGTGGAGGAGTTTGTGTGTTTGAAAATATAGCAGGATATTGTTCAAGTTTATTTTCAGGTAGATTTGAAATCAATGAATGATGTATATAACGTATATAACCTAGTTTAATTTCTATGTCAGTTTACATTTTTTAAGTGAAAGCTTTTGTTGAGGTAAAATCATCTACGCTTTTCATTTTTCTGCCTCTGTGATACTCAATCTAGCAATTAAAATTTAATTTCCTATTGGAGGCTTTGATAAATATGGAAGGCGTTTTTCATTGCATCAAACAGCTGAGAGGGAGCTTGACTGCCATCTAGTTTAATTGATTCATGTCTGCTAGGGGTACAATTTTCACTTTATGAAATAAACTCAAATTTTCCTATGATATTTTGTATTTCTATAAATCTAGGTAAGCAAATATGTCCTCAGGGATTTAACTAGTAGGAGAGTTGTTTAGCGAACTTATTTAGCAATAATTAGGAGACCTACTGTGTAGTCAATTGCATGTTTTCTCCATGATAATGAAGAAATCTTAAAATGATGAATGAACTAGATTTTTATCTACATGCCTTGACATTTGAGAAATAAGGAGATTAAAAGCATCTTGTTTCATAGCAGAAGTGATTTTGCATTGATTTTACTTGTGTCTCCAAGGTTTCAGAATACACGTGACTCATTGGGGAACAAGAGGGAAATCCTTTGTGATGCTACAGATGCTACTTTGAGATACAGAGCTCTTTGTCCCCTCCACCCCCTCATATCAGCATGGCCCTTCTAAATCAATACTGAAAACAACAACCAAAAATCTACACACATCAAAGTTACAGAATACTCAGAGTTCTACTTGTATTCATTATTGCCAGTAGCTTTTATGAGGAAAACAAAAGAGACTGGCCAGGGACCTTCTCATTGATGCCCTTGAGGACTTATATGGATTTGAGAACTGTCTTACCTCATTGTTTGGGGAGTTTTTTGTATACTAGAGAATCCTAGCTCTGATAACAGCATTTGAGGTTGTCTGTACTCATTTCAAATCAGTCCTTAAAAATGGAATTTTATCCCTAAATACATACTGTGGCCAAAAATCCTGTTTAGACAATCTTTGCCTCAGCTAACTGAATTCCCATGATTGAGTTTATTTAGCCTCTTTCTTAGGAGAAATACTATCACTCTCCAAACTGTATAGAGAATTAAGAGATAGAATTTAATAAAGACATGTGATGTCTTCCTCAAATAAAGAGGAACTATTTAATAATGATTTTCTCTTTGTCTTCAATGAACATTTTGAAGACACAGATGTCAGCTTCCACTTTTGCCAAGGAGCTGACAAAACTCCTTTTGATTAATTATAGAAATTTATACACAGCAAAAAGCAGGTCTTTACACCAAGACCACGATTAAGGTATAATGGAAATATTTACTGTGGATCCCATTCCCTTCCTATCTTCCAGTCATATTGCCAGTTATTGTGTACCTACAGGGTGAGTTTAAGACAAGAACTAGAGGTTTATTTCTAGATAAAAGATCTTTGTGCAACAGCTCTGAACTTTCTAGAGACTTTTGAATGGTAATTTTTGCTGTTTGTTTCCAGTTACATTTCTACCCTCTAGGTTTTTAATCATTAGTCATTTATTTGAATGAGAACATGTAACTATGCCTTCACAATAAAATTCCCCTGAAGAGATAAATAATTGTATATATATATTTAATAACAATTTTCTAAGAAGAAATATCTGTTCTTCCAGGGAAAGCACTTGAAAAGATGAATTTTAGAGACCTGTGTTTCTGTTCTGGGGTGTTTGTCATTTATGGTAGAAAAGGACAGATTCAGATATTTCAGAATTAGAGTTGTCTTAACTACACTGTGCTAAATAAAGCCATTCTAAAAATAGCTCTTCCACCACTTTCACCATACACAAATTTTATTTAGTATGGCTTTATTATTATATTGAGCATTTTTATAACAAATGCCTAGCATTTCAGAAAATGACATGATAAAGACAATGCTTGTAATATTTGGGTTAATAGTACAAAACAGATTGCTGGTATGCATTTACGTTATAATTATTACCTTAGTAGGATCCACAATGGCTGCAAGCATTCAGGTACTTGGGTTTTGTATATGTGTGAGCACGAGAGAAACGAGAGAGAGAGAGAGAGAGAGAGAGAGAGAGAGAGAGAGAGAGAGAGAGTGAGAAAGAGAGAGAAAGAGAAAGATAGGAAAGAAACAGAAAGAGAAAGATAGAGATTCAATTTTATATTTACTAAATAAATTTTATTTATACAGTAAATGTTATCATCTATAGTTACCATCTTATTATATATTATCAGTGTTTCCAAAAGTGGGTTACATGATTTTCAACAGGCATATATCCTGGAATGATCTACAGAGCGGTGGTAGCCTCAGATACAATTGGGAGGTTCTCTCTGTCTGATTTCCAAGGTATGCTAGTAATTAATTTTTGAAAGGAATCAGTAGGCCAGGTAAGTTTGGGAAATTCTGAATTATATTCTTGGGCATTATTCATTTATATTTGAAAGTTTGTACCCCTTTACAGATCTCATCATAGTTTACTAATCCAATTTTCAGCCCTAAAATGCTCTTATTTATTCTACTCAGTATCTATGAGCTTCAGTGTGTGTGTGTGTGTGTGTGTGTGTGTGTGTATTTTTGAGCCTACAAATAATTGATATCATGCAGTATTGCCTTGGTTTGGATTATTTGACATAGCATTGTGCCTTTTAAATGTATTCACTTCCTTTTAATTGATTAGAATTTGTTAAATCTGAAGCAGCATGCTTTAAAATACTGTTAATGATAGAATATGTGCACAAACATTCTGACACCACAACCCCCATTAGAATGTCTAATTCCATCTGCCATTATCTCAGGTTCTCCACCCAACCAAGTAACCTAAGTTCTGTAGCTCAGTTCTCAGGTTCTATTGGACGTTACTTCTTTAACTATTCTTTGAATGTTAGTTATCCCTATCCTATGTTTAGCATTCTTTTGAAGACTGAATATTATTTTATAGTACATGCAAAGCACACTTTCTTTATGGTCCCCAAGCATGACCACTAGTGATCCTTGAGCACTAAGCCTGGATTAAATCCTGCACACAGTGGGTGTGATCCAAAACCCAAACAATAAAATAAAGATAGCTTCTTATTATGTTTTCTATTTAAGTAATGGCTTTATTAATGTTTACCTCATGATATCTTTGTATCTGCATATCAAATATTCATTGGCATGTAAAATTTTCTCCCTTAACTATGTTTAGTAAATTTAATTCTTTTGTAAAATTTGTCTCCTCATTAGCTTGAATTTTAAGAATAAGTCAGCTTTTGCTTGCTAAATTGATATGTAAAATATAGTTTTACTTAGATATTGAACACAGTTAGGTCCCTATCTGTAGTCTTACAGCCCTTTGGATTGGCTTTGATAGTGGTGGATGGTGATGGAGGGACCTTTCTTAGCCATCCCAGGCCACGTGGCTCTGCAACCCCCTTCAGCCGGCAGGTATCTGGGTCCAGGAGAGCGGTGGGTGTAGAACTCACTCACAGGCAGGCTTCCAGAGAGATAACATCTTTATTGGCCCTGGACAATGTGTGTGGCCTATTTCATAACCATTTAAGCACATGCCACTCTTAGCTTGCCCTGCGTTTTAACTTCTTTCAGCCATGTTTCCTCTGACCTCCATCCAGGCAAAATCCTTTGCCCTTCTGGTCAAAAGCCTTATCTAACCTTCCCAAGACCCCTCCCAGAAGGGGGAGGGGTCTTGCAGGTAAGATCAAGTTACACAGGAAGAATGGGTGGATGGGGCCACACCTATCCATCTCTTAATAGTGTCCAAAGTGGTGGTGTTGGGAGATTTGAGCCAAATCCAGCTATGCTCCTACATTCAGGGCTTACTCCTGGCTCTGTGCTGAGGGATCATTCTTACAGTGCTTAGGACACTATTATGATGCAGGGGATCAAACAATGTTTGGGCAAAGGTGAGGCAAGCATCTTAACCCTCTCTGACATTCCCAAAGGACTTTTATATTCAGAAGTAATGACATTATCTTGAGTTTTGTTTTCTTGAAGTAATAGCAATGCTTTAGTGCAATATCAAGACATCTTATTTGGGATTAGTATGTGTTATTTTGAGACCCTTTGTTTAGTATTCTGATACACTTTGGACCCTTGAGCAAATAATACATAATAAAAATCCAAAATCAAAGAAATCATAAAATGCCTTCTTAGGAATGAATGTTGTAGTCATATCAAAGAGTCAACAACCCATCCATAATCTAATAGTCAAAGCATGCTCCAGGAAGTTGAGGTACCAGAGACAATACAACCTGCTTTAAAGTAAAGCCACTCCCCATCCCTTCTAAATTCAACTCAGCCTTTTTCACCAGTAAGGATCTTTAAATGACTTGCAATCTCCCCATTTCCCTGGTCACTGCAGCCACTTTCTTCTTTCTGCCTTTGATTTCTGTCCTTACTATTTTTGTTTGTTTTGTTTGTTTTTAATCAGTGTAGTTTCATTTGTTGTGAAATGTATTTATATGCATTGGATGCATCTGTAATAATGCAATTCACATTTTAACCTTGCCTAAGAAATGTTAATAAGAGCACTGTTGTGGAAAGAGAACTGAAAATGTAGTAGGGCTGAATGGTGCAAAAACTAAACTACATGGACTGGGCAGATAGTACAAGGAGTAATTTAATATGTTTATTTATTTAATATGTGGTGAATTTGGGTATATCTGAATACTGCTAGGCATAAACGGTGAGCACAGAGTCTGTTGGGTGTAGTATGTTTCCCTCAGATGTCTAAAAATATGGGGCAGAATAGTAAATAGCCTTTTATGAAGTAATTTTAGAAGACTTCCGGTTCTGTGAAGATGCATATCAATTTACAAGTTTTATAAGGATTTGCTTGGATTGCTTGAAGGATATAAAGGTTTCAGTGATCTACTTTCAAGTAAGCAACAGATAAAAATGTGCATTTTTCTCTAAAATAGAGACAACTCCTGTATTTGATGTTACCAATAGATGCAACATATGGAGGGCGATTAGTAATAATTGCATCTGAGATCTCTTGCTATACAAGTATGCATTTTAAGTAGCCTTAATATAATTGGGTTAAAATATTTTTAGATGTCTTTTAAAAGATAGTTGTAGGACTAACAGTATAGTAAATGAATTTTAACTAGAGATTATAATGGGTAAAAAATCTTTAGATAAGAATGTAAGTAAGGGCCCATTGTTTACAAATAGATTGCAGATAAGAGGTGATCTTTGTATGGAGACCTCTGTTAACCACTTTAGAAATAAAAGCTGCTCATTGCTCAATTTCAAATTTTATTGATTACTTTTGTGATAAACAGAATTGATTAATGAATTTTTGTAAAAATGTGGCTCTACATATAAATTGTCCACCATATTTGATTAGAAATGATGCCCATGGTACTTCTTACCATGGTACTTTTCCACCAAATATATTTTTTGCTTAAGTAACTCTAATCAGAAAGAAATTAGAAACAGTTTTTGGCCTCAATATCCAATGCCATTCCACTTAGCAGAAAATGCTTGTTCTCTCAATATGTCTGGATGGGGAAAAATGAGTAGTTCTTCTTAGAGGTTGTTGGTTTTGGTTTCTTTTTTGTTTTGTTTGTTTGTTTATTTTGATTTGGGGCTACACATGGTGGCACTTAGGGGTTACTCCTGGCTTTGAGCTTAAAAATTGCTCCTGGCAGGCTGGGGACCATATGGAATGCTGGTGGTGGAACCCAGTTCCAATGGACTGCATGCAAGGCAAACACCTTGCCACTGTACTATCCCTCTGGCCCCACTTAGAGTTTTTTCTATTATAAATGTAATTACTATAAGGAACCATATTTTAAAGATATCACTGTAATAGTCAAAATTGAATTTTCTGACATAAAATATTCATTCACTGATCAAAATTATGGAGCAAATCACATTCAGAACATAATTGGTTGCACTGAAAAGATAGAATTTACATCAATAGAGGTATATCTATCTATCTATATCTATACAAAAATATTTCATCAGCTGAAACATAATTTTTTGTTTGTTTTGTTTATTTCTGGGTCCATAAATTTATTAAATTATGTTTACATATTTCCATTGAGGCACAAATGCTCCATTATATTAAAAGCAGAGATAAGTAGTACCTTCTTCATCAATATTAAAAGTAAATTACTTAATTTATTAGGACAAAATATCACCTAAAGTATTAAAATAAAATGTTAAAAAATACAATTTATAGATACATATAATGATGACATCAGAAGTGACTAATTCTTCTGTGGTATACTATTTTCTGCTTCTGAGAATTTTATTTCCTACTCTAAATTAATATCCTGAAATTGTATCTTTAATAAATCAGGTAATTCTATCAGCATTACCACATTTGTAAATGCTTTCTGATATGGAAAAGAGATGTAAAACTCTATGTGACATGAGACAAAATGGCCTGACTTTACTTTGGTGGGGCAGGACTGGTTAATATCTTTGCTTTTATATATTTTAATATAATTTTTATTTTGATCATAGTGGCTTACATATTGTTGACAATAATATTTAGGTACATATTAACATAAAAGCAGGGGAATTCCCATCACTGAATTGTCCTCCCTCCACCTCTGTTTCCATCCTACTTTTCATATTCTCTTCCCTCACCCCCGAGGCTGCTAAAATACGTGGTCCCCTCTGTGCCTAGCTTACTACTTAGTGGTCTTACACCTGTTTGGTCTTGGTACCTTCATTATTTCCCCCTCTAACTGGGAGGCGGGAAGTTATGTGGTTTTGTTTGTAAAAATCAAATACGCCGAAAATGGGTGGAGTCCTTCTAGAGGGTCTCATCATCGGTTTGAGAGACAAAGGGGAAAAAGAAAGTGAAACACCCCAACAGTACAAAAAGAAGTGTCAAATAAAATATCCAGTGAGCACTCCAACAATAAAGATAAAAGCCATGGTCTTGAGATAAAAAACATGGCAGAGCACATAAAGGAAGAAAAAAAAATATAAATGGAGACAACATCTTCAATAACCACACCAAAACAAAGAAATCGACAAAAACTAGATAAATAAATAAAAATATTGTTTTGTGCTTTTTGCCTTTTTTTCCCTCCTGCACAGGCACAGTAAATTTTGGGGTCATTCGAAAAGGTATTCCCTTGGCCTAAGAGATACATGGTTTCTCCACAACAACCATGATCTCTAGTTCCAAAGGTTTGTCTGAGACAATTGCAACGGAATGGGTCTTCTGGAAACATAATGAAAGACGCTATCCTAGGCTCCATCCTAGGATCAGCGCAAAGACCAAGACCACCAACCACAGAAGATGGATGACACTGAGGGAACAGAACTTCTAGAACCACAAAGAAAGACTCCATCATATGTTCCAATCCCTGACCTGTGCAGACACCGAGATCTCTAGATACAGAGGTCTGACTTTATCACCCAAGACGGAGCAGAAGTCTTCCAAACACCACGAAAGCACCAAGAGGAGAGTAAATGAACCTGATCGGAGTCTATAGTTAATCCCATGACAAGAAACATACTTTTTTTGTAAAAAAAAGTTTCAACAGTTATCAGAAACACAGGAAACATAAATACATATTCCTCAGTAAATATGAGTTTTGCTTGGAACACGAATAAATATTAATGGGTGAATAAATGCAAGACAAAGGGAATACTATCAAAAGTACATTGCTCAGCAAGCAGAATATTAAAAATTTATCCCTCAATTTATCAGTTCTTCATAACAGAGTTAATTGAACAGCTGTGGCAACCTTAATTTAGCATCATTTGATGGCTACTGAAAATAATAGTGTGGAAGAATATTTTAAGGTTTTGTTTTCTGTGCAAGAAATATATTTTCATTATTAGCATTATGGAGTTAGAGATGTAGAAGGAAACAAATAATCACTCATAATGCTATTATCGGAGATAAACAACATGTCTTTTCATATATTTCCTTATAGATTTATAGTTTTGCTAAATTTTGTTATTTTCTCTAGGACATATATACATAATAAATGTAAAAAGTATGTATTATTTTATAGCTCTGGTCTTATAAAATATAAGTACATATTCAATGTTGACAAAACAATTAGTGCAAAATAGATAAAGGAGAGTGACTTTGAGTTTTAGAAAAAAGCAAAAAGGTATTTGGATCTATTTTGATTAGAGGGTAGGCAATCAGCATGGTAGATGAGTTAGAAAATTCCAGAAATAAATTAGATTCCTGTAAGTGCCCTTTTTTTGGGGGTGAATCTGAAGTAATTCTTTCCTTTTGTTATGGAGCCACACCCAGCTGTGCTCAGAAGTTTCTCGTGGGTCTGTACTCTCAGAGATTATTCTTGAAATTGCTGGGGGGACCATATTCAGTGTTGGTAAATCTGACTCTGGTGGTTTCATGCGAGATAAGCACTTCATCTCTCCAACTCTTTGAAATAAGTTTCGAAATATAATATTTTTCAGTGGGGTCTCCCATGCTGTGCTGATTTGATGCAGGGGTCTCTCAGCAATACTGGTGTTGAAGCTCAGCAATGATAGGAGTAATGTGTGGGATCTATAATGTCAGGGATCAAATTGTGGGGGTGTAATGACCCCCACAAGCTCCTGAAGTGTTTTTTATAGACAGATGTATATTGAATGGTGGTTTAGTAGAATATTATAGTTATTTTGAAAACAGGGATTAGTTTAAATTAGTTTGATCAACCAACATTCCAAGATTTGGAGAAAAAACTCAGGGAGAAATCTGTCACCAATCTTTGATTGGTCCTCTGGATAAGTACCACTAACAAGTTTTTTTTTAATATCTTTATTTAAGCACCATGATTACAAACATGTTTGTAATTGGGTTTGTCATAAAAAGAACACACACCCCCGTCACCAGTGCAATATTCCCACCACCAATGCCTCCCACTTGTCTTTCTTTCCAATGAAGATTCCATGGTGATCTTACCTTGTTTCAGTGAATTATGAACCCTCTCCCAGGCTTTTACATGCTCTTTGCTGTTTTTTTGGACAAAACTTTCTATGCATTTTTTATCCTATAATCTATTAGAGACAAGTCAAAAAAATCAAGACACAGGCAAATAATAAAGCAAATAGTTGCCCCTGATGAAACCCAACAATTTGTAAAACAAAATAAATAATGAAAGTTCTACATAAAAGAAAGAGCAGCCTAAAATAACCTATTCAGAGCTTTACTTTTTACTTAAAATTAACTGGGTTTTACCTCAAACTCTCTGAGCATAGATTTAAAGGTTATATTTAAAATCACAGATTTTAATTAAAGGTATGTCTTAGATTACAGCTATTCTAGTCTCGGTTTATTCTATAACTCCACATGTCAGGAAGATTATTTCTATTAGTGTAAGTAAGAAGGAGATATAGATATCTGAATGAGAACCAAAGGAGGTACATGTAACTTAGAACAGTCTGATATGGAACTTGTGAATGAATAAAGCCTAGGAAAATAGAATTTATGATAGTTCAGATTTTAGGATCTTTGGTTACAATTGAAAGATGCTGATGAGGGTCTTTTATTATTCCATTGTCAAAGATTATTACATAAAGTACATTGATCAGTTGTGCAGTTCTGCTGGTGATAGATAATATACTATTTATTATTTTAATAATTTTATTGAAGTCTAATTTTTAGTCATACTGGTTTTATTGTTTATACTTGAAAACTACTACATCTTATCCACTGAAACAAAACTTCTTGTATTTATGGAATTAGAAAGGAAAGATTGATAAAAGACAAGACAATATCACTCTTATGTAGAATATATAGAAGCAACTTAAATGATAATGTATGGTGTTTATATTATATAAATTACATTTAATAATAAGAGTTGTCGACTATGAATGTTTCTAAGTAGGTCCTGAAATAGTCATGTTGAAATTTTTCATTAAATAATTAAAAAATCTTATAAAGTATAAATTTATGTTAAATATAATATAAAGCATAAACTATTGATCTTAGTCACATAAATACCCTATAATTATTTCTAGGACTCACAGTCAATGGTTAGACAGAATTCTCAAAAACTTATGTGGATATATATTCTAAGCATCTGCATCTTGTTAGCAATGAGTTTCACCCTCTCTCAATATTAGAGAAGTGTTATAGTTTCAGAAAACAAAATATAATTTTTAACTTGATATAAGGGAATCAAGAAAACTTAGAATTATCAAATTTTACTTATTACAAAGAAAGTCAAGGCCACAGTGTGTTTCTGGAAGAGCAGCAATGCATTTCACAACATTGACAACTGTCAGCTCAGTGTTTGGAAACTTCCAGGAGTCTGAATTGCCTTCTCTTGAATAGGTCAGTGAGTATTTTTTTTCCCTCAGTCATTCTCCTGAAGTAGCCAAACAGACCACTTATTTTCAACTATTTATAAATTTTATGTGGCTAAACCTCCTTTCAAATCTGTTCCTTTTTTAATGCAAAGTGAAACAACTTGCATCAACGATCTCTAGCAACATAATTTTTTTTTTTTTTTTTTTTTTTGGTTTTTGGGCCACACCCGGCGGTGCTGAGGTTACTCCTGGCTGTCTGCTCAGAAATAGCTCCTCAGGCACGGGGGACCATATGGGACACCGGGATTCGAACCAACCACCTTTGGTCCTGTATCGGCTGCTTGCAAGGCAAACGCCGCTGTGCTATCTCTCCGGGCCCTAGCAACATAATTTTTAAACAAAATTCTTAATGCTTTTTTTTGTGGTTCCTTTTATATAACCCCATCTTTAATACTTACCTAAGAATTTGGTAGGGTTTTGTTTTTATTTTTATTTTTGGTTTTTGGGTCAGACTAGGCAGCTCTTAGGGGTTACTCCACTCTACACTTGGAAATCGCACCTGGCAGGCTCGGTGAACCATATGGGATGCCGGGATTTAAACCACTGTCATTCTGCATGCAAGGCAAAGGCCCTATATCCATGCTATCTCTCCAGCCCTTACCTAAGAATTAGTATCTCTTTCCCTGTGCTGCCCATCATTAATTCTTATCTAAGAGTTTGTATATCTCTCTGCTGGCAATTATTTTTAGATTGACACATTTATATTTCCTTCTTATGAAAACAATGAAGATGTGAATAGTGTATTTAGGGAACTCTTAAATTCCACTTACATAAAGGAAACATACATAATTGTCACTCAAAGTGAAGCATTATATATCTTTAGAGCAAAGGAAAGCCTAGTCATACAACAGCTAATATTTTCCTTAAAAATGGTATCATGAAGTATTTAATAATGTGAATGTTTTCACCCCATGTGTATATAAACTATACTATATATAAATCTTAAAATAAAAATCAAATATATAGAGAGAAAAGTCACATTGTTTCCTAAATTTACTAATTCAGTGTTTTTCCCTAAAGACATTTAAAATAGATTATTTAGGAGTTGTAATTTTACATGCATTTATAATTTTACTTTTTCTTTTTTGGAAGGGGTGATTCCAAGTAGTACACAGGGACCACACTACCAGTAATAATTGGTGTAGGCATGATGCTTAGGTGGTTGGGAGACAAGTTGCTTTGACAAGATGGTACTGGGGACCACTAGGGCCAAACCTAGAGATTCTTGGGAACTATGCAGTATTGGGGATTATAGTCTGATACCATCTATGTAAGACATGCACTCCACCAGACCTTGGCATTTTCATCCCAGCACATGCATGCTACTTCACTAAAATTTTATAGATATATTCTTTTGTAAGGCAACCTCTTAAATTGAAGACAGATAAGGAGGATTTTTTTTTTTGGTTTTTCGGGGCACACCCTTTTAATGCTCAGGAGTTACTCCTGGCTAAGCACTCAGAAATTGCCCCTGGCTTGGTGGGACCATATGGGACTCGGGGGGGGGGGGTGATTGAACCAAATCGTGGTCCTTCCTTGGCTAGTGCTTGCAAGGCAGACACTTATCTCTAGCGCCAAGTATATTCTCACTTTCCAAATATCACTAAAATGGCAATAAAGAGGAAAACATATAGAATCTCCTGGAAGGTGCTGAGTGGATTCTAAATTCAGGTCAATAAGGAAACAGAAAGTTAGAAGTTGAATTCATTTATAAGAGTCTGAAGACAGTCTGAACTTGTATGTTTTAACCCCAAGTGTAAAATTAGCTGTATCATTTATTCTAAAAGTAAAGCATTGGTCAGTTCATAAAAATTTCAGTCTATATTTGAGGGCCAAAACTTTCTACTGTGTGGGCTGTTGAATATTTGTGAAGAAGGTGAAAGAGAAAGAACTCATTAGAGCAAGATTTCTCAATAGTAAGATTTCTATGCACTTTTTATCTTGACTAGATATATTTTTGCTATTGATATGAAGAGTGCTCGGTACTTTAAAATATATCTAGCAGTATTTGGTTATTCTAGTCACACAACAAACCATTGTATCAACATTGTTAGGAAACAATGTAACCTGAACATTAAGACAAAGTTTTTACCAAATTCATTAAAGGACAAAAAACTTTTTGTGGAAAATTGCCATTCCACCTCTATTTCTTCCTCATGAAAAAATACCTTTAAATAATCTATTGCCAATCTTGGGTATCTGAAAAGAAGTATAATCACTGAATTGTAATATTTATAACAAATACAATTTATATGAAAAATGGGGAAGATAATGTATATAAATAATGAAGTTTTAATAAATAATTACCAAAAAGTTAAACAAATAATATAATGAGTCCAGGAGTTCTTAAAAAAGGAAAGAAAGATATAAGATATGAGAAAGCTAAAATGATAATACAAAATCCAATATCTGTCCATAGATTTCTAAACTTATAAGTAAATGATGGCAAATGATATACAATAATCATAATATTTTCTATCTCAAAAAAGACATGTCTTCAGAATGTAAACACTAATGTGAGAATAATAAATATAAGACCTACAGCAGACCACACTAATTAAAATATTTTGAGTTTAAAACTAAAAGTCTTAATACCGTAGTTTTTAAATCAATATTCTACCATAGTAATGAAAATCACACTGTAGATTTTTATGAGCATCTCAGAACACCACAAATAGGACCATGACCTCAAAGTTGTGAAAACAAGCCCATAGCTGGATTTATATAGGCAGGAGACTATCAATCAAGTGTGAGACTAAAGATAAAGACATTACTGTGACATGGAGATATACAGCAAGTTTATATCTCACTTACTATTTTTCAAAGAAAAAATGACTTCAGTCTGTATTCCAGCAACACAAATTCCAATCATGGACTGGTATTAAAACAGACATGCACTGAAAAGTCTTCTTTACATGGCAGTTTAATAAGCCAGAAAGTTTGGAACAACTAATAAATGGTGTCATGAAAAAACTTTATTGTATTTGCACCATGGAATAAACAGACAGTTACTGGGAAGAAAAGTAGGGAACTTTCTCAAAACAATAGAGAACATCAACACACAAATAGCTCCAATTAAAATACTTAATAGTTAAAAAGTAAACTCTTTCTCCTAAGATTCTTAAATTATATTCTCAACAATATTATTTTAATAAATTTTGAATGTCTAGACTCCAAAGCAAGATAAGAAAAATGATTAAAAGATATACATATTAGAAAGAGTGACATGAATATGAAATAATTGACTGTGTAAAAATTTTCAAGGAATCTACAAGGAAACAAAAACTTGTGAACTAATTTGTGAGTTAAAAATATTAAAGAGGTTCTGAGAATATAAAAATGAAAAGTTTATATTGTGTATATTCACAATGGACATATACACATAAATATAGTAGCATTTGTAATTGCTAAAGATACTGAAGTGATGGTATAATTTAGCAAAGCAAAAACAAGACATATGCTTGAACATTACAAAATATTGTGAAGAAAACTAGATATTAACAAAAGAAAAATGCAATTTTATCATAGTTAGATTTAATATAGCAAAAATATTAATTTACTCAAATTAATATAGATATTATTTTACAATTCTTAGTGATTCAAGCAAAAGGATTTTTTGTGATAGGATCCATATAAAATTCATGTAAATTCAAAATATTAAGGGTTTAAATAATTTTGAAACATAGACAGATAGTGAGAAGACATTCTCTACCCATTATTGCCTTAACATATAGCTGCATATTCTGATAGGTGGATAGTCACATCAATTAATAAAATAAATTAAAAATTATGAAATATATCCATGAAAATATTTTCTCATTTTTTGGACAGAATTGGAAACATTATTGATCAAAGACAGAGTTTTTAAAACAAATGTTGCTGGACATTTAAAAAACAAAACAAGAATAATTATCTGTCCTTGCAAAAACATCAACCCTAAGTGCAGCACTAAATACAAAAAATGAAACTATAAACCTTTATACCAAAATATGAGAAAAACTGTTAGGTCCAGTGTTCAGCAAACATTTTTTAATTTGACACTGATTGCATGATCTATAAATAAAAATGGATAAATTTGTCCTCATAAAATTAAATCTTTACTATGCAAAATTCATTTCATAGATAAATATAATTATAGAAGTCAGTATTATAGAATACATAATTGGCAAAGACCTAAGATCAACATTAAAATATCTGTTTAGTTAATGGGCAATAAAAGCAAGATGAAATATTTTACCAAAATTTCTTTGCCATATTAGAGTTGGAAAAAATCACATAAAATGTAGTAAAAGTCATTACTATTAGAAAAATACTGTTTTTTTCCTCTTTAAAGTGGCTGGTGAACTGTAAAAAATAAAAATAAAAATGGTTGACACTTTAAAGAAAAATGGTGATACCAAATATTTTAATGATTTGGACAAATGCGAAATATGTGGAAAAACAAGATTATTCATACATTGTGGAAATATGGTAAGACACTAAAAATCAGCTTGGTAATTTCTTTAAAAATCAAAATATGCAACTGCAATATGATCCAGCAACTGTATCCCCTACTATTTTGCAAAGAAATAAGACTTGGGTTTACACAAAAATATGTATACCAATATTCATAGTAATTTTATTTGTAATAAAACAAAATATGTGTAGATAGCTAATTTTTGGTAAATAGAATATTTTGTGAGATTATTATACTTAGATTCAGAATATTTTCTATATTTAAAATAGTATTTTGTTGATTAAAACACATAGGGCATAAAATACAAGGTTACATAAACCTGATTAAAACTGTGTCTGAGCATATTGTATAATATGTTGATTTGGGGGCTGAAGAGGTAACACAAATAGTAGGGCATTTGCCTTGCATGTGCTAAACTAGGCCAGACTATGGTTCTATCCCCCGGCGTCTCATATGGTCCACCAAGCTAGGAGTGTTTTCTGAGAGAATAGCCAGCCAGGAGTAACCCCTGAGCATCACTGGATGTGGCTCAAAAAGCAAAATAAAAAAGTTGATTTTGATTTATGTATTATGTAATAAAACATTTTCATATATGTGATATGAAATTGCATTTGTAATACATATTGTATTAATGGAATGAGAAAATAATTAAGTAATAGTTATAAGAACAAGTAGATATAACCTTGAGGCCTTTTGCCTTAGTATGAGATAAAGGTTTCAAGCAATCACAAAGTCCTCTGACAGCAAATATATATACTTTCTCCATAATAAATAAGGATTAAAAGAAACCCAAAAGAACAAAATAGGTAGACATTGTTATATAGTAAAGTTTTATTTGCTAATTTAGTTCAAAAGGGTCTGGAACGATAGTGCAGGAAGGAGAGTGCTTGCTTTGCCAATGGTGACTCAGTTTCAATCCCAGCACTCCAAATGGTCTCCTGAATACCTTCAGGAGTGATTCCTGATTGAAGAGCCATGAGTAACTCTGAGCACTACCAGTTATGGCCCCAAAAGTGTTAATAAATGTTTAGAATAATGTAATTATAAAAGACTAATATTTTTGATTTGTAAATAAGATATCGAGAGTAATTTTATTGTTTTTTGGGGGACACACCTGGAGATGCTCAGGACTGACCCAAGACAGACCTCGGTATGGTCCCTGGTGTCCCATTTGGTCCCCCAAGGCAGCAGCTATTTCTGAAGTAGCCAGAAGTAAACACTCAGCATCACTGGATGTGACCCCAAAACAAAACAAAACAAAAAGAAAACATAAAAAGACTTACTTTTGGCTAAATACTCCTGGCTGTGCTAGGAGACCTAATGTAGTGCTGTGAATCCAACTCACATTGTCATGTGCAAAACAAGCATCTTACTTGTTAACTCTCTTCATCCAAGCATGACTATTTGAAGTACAAATACATGACAAATACTTTATATAGATAAAGCATAAAATAAAATTAAACAATAAATTTTTAAATACTCAGTTTCTTATTAATGAAGTAAATACAAATTAAAATGAAACAAAGTTTACTATTCATGACAGCTTTTAATGTGTTTTGTTTTGTTTTTGTTTTTGTTTTTACTGAAGTAACATTAGTTAAGGTCATTGTATACATCTCAGGAGCATTTTATTTCCATATCCCTTCAAAAGTAAGACCTCTCATAATGTCCTTCAATGAAAATGTCAGAGGGTAGTTAATTTGGAGTGGTAAAGTGTTGTATCTGACCCATGGTCTGTGAAGATTAGTTAATAAACTACTATGAAATTCAATTATATCATATTAAATATAATATAATAATTGTCTCCTAAAAACATTCAAACTTCGGGTTGGTGTGAAGAAATAAGCTCTGGAGCTGGAGCCATAGAACCACAGGTAAGGTGTTTGCCATGGACGTGGCTTATTTGGGCTCAATCCCTACTGAGTTTGATCTCTGGCATCCTATATGGTTCCCTAGTGGCCTGAGTAATAATTCCTGAGTGTAGAGTCAGGAGTAACCCCTGAGCACTGACAGGTGTGACCCCCTCAAAAAGAAGTTATTTTAAATGGAGTATAAATATAGCATTTATACTCTTTATTTAATCAGAAGTATGTGCAAGTTATGCATGACAGTTTTTTTCATCATGATTTATTTTAGTACGCTGTTCCTGACTATTCCACAATATATGTAATAAGTATATAATCATATTGCAGTTATTTAATATCATCATTGCAGTTACTAAGATGCGGTATCATTAACATCTAAAATTACATTTTTTGGGACTGTAGAGATAGTATTACAAATAGGGCATTTGCTTTACACAGACTCTAGCTGAGTTTGATCCCCAGCATCCCAGATAGTCTCCCAAGTTCCTTCAGGAGTGATCTCTGAGTGCAGAGCTAGAAGTAAGCCCTGAATCTCTGGTTCTAACAGAAACAAAAGCAAAACAAAAACAAAAATAAAAGGACTTTTTTTCTACAATGTATTTACTCATTAATGGTTGATTACATGAGGGAAAAAATAAAATATAGGGCCCGGACAGATAGCACAGCTGCGTTTGCCTTGCTAGCAGCCGATCCAGGACCAAAGGTGGTTGGTTCGAATCCCGGTGTCCCATATGGTCCCCCGTGCCTTCCAGGAGCTATTTCTGAGCAGACAGCCAGGAGTAATCCCTGAGCAACGCCGGGTGTGGCCCAAACCCCCCCCCCCCAAAAAAATATAAATATACAAAGTGGAATTTTATTTCATCTTAAAAGGAAAAGGAAATTCTCTGATATGTGACAAAATAGTTGAAATTGGAGGGATCTATATTAAGTGAAGTAGCCAGACTGAAAGATTGGCATTGGCAGTTAGTTATGAGAGTAAAAGCAGTTTAGGTGGCTTATGGGTAGAAGAAATAGAGAGATGTTGGTAATAAGATATAAGGTTTTTTTATAAGTTGGATAAGATGTGAGGATCTAATGTATAGCATGGTAAGTACAATTGTTAACACTGTGCTGTATAGTTGAAATTTACTTAGAACTTTAGTAATCTCACAGAAGAGAAACAAAATGGGTTATATAAAATGCTTAGGAGAAATGTTAATGTGTGATTGACAGAAGGAAATATATTTAATTTAGACAGATTTTGGCAGATGTTAATACAAATCAAAATCAAAATAAAAGTAAAAGTATAGTGTGCTGAAATAATTTTAATCCTGTTTTCTTTGTATATAAAAATGGCTGAAAGAAATACATGAACATGTTAAAAGCTGTGTTGTAATATGTTAAGTATTTTGAAAGTTCTTTCTGAATGCAAAATGTTTTTTTCAAAATTGAATTATTGCTGTCTTAATAATAGTAATATTAAACATTATCAATAGGAAAAGTTTAAATTATATCCTCACATACTCAAAATACAAAGCAATGCAAGCTTTACTCTTTTTTTTTCTTCATATCCATGAGTACTCTAAGCTTTCTACTCTGTTGTAATATGTTAAGTATTTAAAAGTTCTTTTTGAATGCAAAAATTTTTTTTCAGCTCAAGATATGAAGCCCACCACAAAGAGTGGTGGGTGCAGTTAGAGAAATAACTATGCTGAGAACTATCATGACAATGTCAGTAAGTGAGGGATGTAAAAAGCCTCTCTCGAATACAGGTAGGGGTGGGGAGGGCAGAAATGGGGGTATTGGTGATGGGAAGGTTGCATGGTGAAGGGTGTTCTTGTTATGACTGAAACCCAACTACAATTATGTATGTAATTATGGCATTTAAATAAAGAAATTATTTAATAAAAAAGAAAAAGGTACCATACCAAAACTTTATTTTTTAAAGTTGAATTATAACTGTCTTAATAATAGTAAAATTAAATATTATCAATAGGAAAAAGTTTAAATTACATCATCATATACTCATAATAAAATTCAATGCAAGTTTTACTCTTCTTTTTTTTTCATACCCATGAATACTAAGGGTTTTCTACTGGTTCTGGCTCAGGGTTTACTTTGAATTGTGCTCAGGGGACCATCCATAGTAACAGAGATTTGAAAGGAGTTGGGTAAATGTAAGGCAAGCATGCACCTTATTCCCTGTATTTTCTTCCAGCCCACAAGTATATCTTTAAATGCTCTATAGAAAAATGCCTATAAATATACTTACACAACAATGCTATGACTCAGGTCACAGTTCCAAGAAAATATGATAGATTGTAAACAACTATTACCATTGAGTGGTGTAATCTTAATCGCTGATTTCTCATCATTATTCTGATAATTTCACTTTATAACTATCCTGTATCTTTTGTTTATTTTGGGGGGCACACCTGGTAACACTCAAGGGTTACTCCTGACTATGCACTCAGAAATCACCCCAGGCTTAGGGGAACATATGGGATGCTGGGGATCAAACCCAGGTCCGTCCTGGGTCAGCTGCATGCAAAGCAAATACCCTACTGCTACAACATCACTCCTATTCTGTATCTTCTGTAACCACTATGTTTGCATCCTTTGTAATCAGAAAATAAATTTACAGATCATTGAATATATGCTTAAATCACAGAAACATTTATAAATGCATTTAGCCAATTAAAAATAAAAATATATTTCTTTTTATAAATTATAAATTAGTTTATTTTATAAGGACTATCAGATAGTTCACAAACACCATAATATATCTTGAACAGTATCTCAGCTTAGAGCCAGTCTGCAAAATTTAGCACTACCTATCCAGTTCCATCCCTGGCATCCCATATGGTCCCATGAGCCCACCAGGAGTAATTCCTGAGCATCACTGGTGTGCTCCCAAAACAAACCAATAAAAATCGGCATTACTTGGCTTTGGCATCATTTAGAAAGGTCAAAGATCAAGGTCTCCTGTTTGGGACTCTGGCAGATTCTGTTATGTTTTGTGCCCTGTATGTGCATTTACATTTGCAATGATTTTTCCAATGGTTCTATGGCTATGAAGCTGTATTTCAAAAAATAAAATGAAGGTGTGTGTGTGTGTGTGTGTGTGTGTGTGTGTGTGTGTTGTGTGTGCCCACAACTTGGCAGGAGGCAGAATGTCTGTAATTATTCCTCCTCCTTTTAACTGATGGATTCTTGTCCTTTTGCTAAAAAAGATTTTTAGTTTTCAAATGTCATTTCCCCTTTGACTTTATTGATGCTAAAATTGTGTCTTTGTATCTGAAATAGGAGGCTTTTCTATTCCTGGAGTCTGCTTATAGTTCATTGGAAGATATTTTTCTTATCATATCTGGTGTGTGTGTGTGTGTGTGTGTGTATGTGTGTGTGTGTGTGTGAAGGGGGTGGCACACCAGGTGTGGTGATCAGAGCTTATTATTGGTTCTTCTCTCAGGAATCACTTAGCAGGGATCACTTAGCAGGGATCCTTATGGGGTTCTGGGCACTAGGCAAGCCACCACCTTCCTGCTGTCCTATCTCTCTGGCCCCCATTGTTTCTTATATCTCTTAGTGAATTCAGGCTAGAAGCAGTAAGATTTGTATTATATTTTCTGAGTGCCTTCCTCTTGGATATGTCTTCCTTCTTTTCATCTTTTTGATAGGTTCTGAATATTTGTATCCCTATTGCTTGGGTTAGAAAAGATGGAATTATTTTTGAAGTGTTCCTAATCTCCCACTAGTTATTAGGACACCCTTTTACTAAATCTATTTGCATTTACTTCACAAAACTTTAAATATTGTTGACAAGACTGTCTTGCTAGGTCTATTTCTTAAAGTTTATAGTGATTTTGAAATGCTCAGTACATTTAATTCTTCTTAATCTTCTAACCAGGTTTATATTCACTTTTTCCTCATGACAAAAACTGTATTAAAAAGTAGATTTTCCCAAGAGATCACCAACTTCTGATTCAGAATCTATTATTTATCTACTTGACAATAGTTGCATGTCTCTAGTACATGGAAATAATTATGCTAGAATTTATTTTAAGGGTATTGTTTTTTACTTGAATAAATCGTTTGTTTTTGGATCATACGTATTGGTGCTCAGGGCTTAATCCTGACTCTGCTTTCAGGGAGTAGTACTCAGAGAACCATAGGAGGAGCTGGGAATCAAATCTGGATCAGTTGCATCTGTGGCAAGCACCCTAACCCACTGTACTATCTCCCTGATCCCTGAATAAGCTTCTTTTAATATATGAGCATCACCCATTTTCTGTACAGCAATTTAAAGGAAAAATAAAGAAGAGGTATTGTAAAATCTGAGCTCCCTCCTTTGCTTTGTTTATGGGGCAAAGTAAATATGTAATTTTAACTTATTATATAGATTATCACAGTTTGACCCTAAGCTATTGAATCATTTTATCCAAAATCATTCATCTCTGTGCACATGTAATGGCACCATCTGTCTCCCCATTCTATATTTACTTGGTAAATGTTCATTTGCTTCAATATTTCTGACACTGTAAGTCCCACAGGAAATTGATCTACAGATTCTTTCCTGAAGGTATACAACATGCTCGGTTGCCTCTTCCTCTATGTTTTACCTGTCATATCCATTTATTGTCAATGTTTGAAGTGTCATCTTTATGTATCTTATTTTTTGATGGTGATTTTTGGGCTACACCCAGTAGTTCTTAGGCATAACTACAAGTTCTATGCTCAGAAGTCTCTCTTATTGGGGCTCAGAAGATTGTGTAGACCTGGGATAGAACCTGGCAAGTTCCTTATTCGACTATCTATCTCTCTGAACCCTAACTTGTCTTTCTTGCATTAAAGAGTCAAAACTTGTTCCACTTGTTTAGATCCACATGGTCTAAATTGATGTTCGGCAACTATGAGAACTCCTCAAAAATTTGAATGAATATATAATATATTTGAAAATATTAGCTTAGTCTCCAACATTTGTTTAGTTTATTTGACATTAAACATTTTAACAAAAAGTGACTTAATTTAGATATATTTTTCACAGATTTTCCTTCAGTTTTTATTCCCAAATTACACTTTCTTGCATTTAGAAAAAGTTCTTAAAGAAAATAACTGTGTGTGAATATAATGCTTTTTACATATTTTGTTATGTTGTTCTCTGACTTCCATGAAATAACCATCGTAAGCTGGTTTAAAGATAAATGGCTCTTCAAGAATGGCAGGCAATTCATTATGTAAATATCATTTTACTGGAGATAGGTACAAAATAAAGCAGGAATTCAATCATTTTAACTCAAAGACCAGTTTTATCCCAACTTTCTCCATATTAATTATTTCTCCCATATTAATTATTTTCTCATTTGTTGTTACTGCACATTTGTTTGTCTATTTCAGTGCTTGGACTCAAACTCTGGGCCTCAGACATGCATAGCAAGTGATGATCCCTGATCTATATCCTTATTCCTTCCATGATATGTTGTATTGTATTAAGGTTTATTTTCAAAAAATATAAAAGACATTCATATTAGCTTTTTAGGGGTAATGTTCTTTGGCTATTAGCCCTTAGTTCCTTGTACTGGGTTCATGTCCTAAATAGCTTTCAGTATTACAGTCATTCCTTTTCCCTCTAGTAGACCAATTAAGAAGTAGCTCCAAAAACTTCATTTCCATGGTTTTCCAAAATTGCCTAATTTGACCTCATTTATAAATATAAACTAACTCATTTTTTTCCTTAATCAAATTAAAGAACGAATTAGAGAGATAGAAACTTAACAATTTTAAATAAATACTCTAATAATTTCTGGAAAATAATATTATTATAAGAAGTTGAAGAAATTTTGAGTAATTTTTATAAATTTACAAATTTATTTAAAAAATCTGGGACTGGTGAGGTGGCACTGAGGTAAGGTGTCTGCCTTGCAAGCGCTAGCCAAGGAAGGACTGTGGTTCGGTTCAATCCCCCATCGTCCCATATGGTCCCCCCAAGCCAGGGGCAATTTCTGAGTGCTTAGCCGGGAGTAACCCCTGAGCATCAAACGGGTGTGGCCTGAAAAACCAAAAAAAAGTCTTTTCTTTTTCAAAACAGTACTTTTTTATCTCACCGGTGACCATAAATCACTTGAGTATGTGCCATCCAGGGACTCAGCTTAGAGACTCAACATTTCTATTAGTACCTTCTGAGCCTTTTTTCTTCTGGACATTTTCTCACTCTAGATCCCTCACAGAAATGCTGGCAGAACTGCTCAGCATATGGATGGAAGATTTGAACTTGTGGCCGGGTGTTTTCTGGGTGTACTTTCTTTCTTTTTATAATTAATATCTTTATATAAACATGTTGATTACAAACATGATTGTGATTGGGTTTCAGTCATGTTTAGAACACCCCCCCTTTCTAGAAATCACAAATGGGAGAATTATTTTGATAACATCTCAGTTTTATATCAAGAGTTTTAATTCACAACCTTGGACTTGCTTTGGTTTAGGATACTGAGCCTTCTTCCTAGCTCTTTGGAACATTTTCCCCTATAATTTTTAATTCTAGCTTTGTACAATTTTGCCCCTCTAAATAAATTAAGACATTAGAAATATAAATATACATTAGAAGGTAAGATTTGTATGCTTTCTTTCCTTTATTTTTGGCTGTCAAAACTGTTTCCTCCTCTGGGACTGAGGTAATAGTAAATAGGTAAGGCTCTTGCCTTGCATGAAGCTGATCCATATTTGATTCCCAGTACCTCATATGGTCACTCTTGTCCTGCCATGAGAACAGAGGGAGAAATAATACCTGAGTACAATTAGGTGTGGTCCCCAAGACAAACTAAGCAAATAATTATCCTCCAAATAACTATTTTCTTCCTAGGAATGACAATACTTTTAGGTAAGATAAAATTTTGAACTTATGGTAATTAATTTATTTTGTCAATAATTTCTAAATGTATTTATGAATTATACCATTTGACATTATGAAATTGCAAACTATAGTCTTATAGCAAACTGTAACCACAAACTCTTAGAGTTCTTAATATATGTTTGATTGAATCATTCCTAAATAAAAAATAATTTGTCACATAAAAGAGAAATAAAATATTTTCTTCTTATGTTGGATAACTTTGTTTGACAATTGAAGAAAATATTTTATATTAATAGGTGAATATGGTAATGATTAAATAAATATTAATTTAACACTTTTTTATCTAATGAACAAGTTTGATGTCTTTGTAAATTTTCTTCAGGTGTTTGTTAATTATAAATGTAATTTGGACAAGATTATTGAAGAATGGTGCCCTCAGATTTTACTTCATTGTTTATTGGTCCACTAGCTTAATTAGAACACTAGAGATTAAATTTGTTTTATAATTCCAGGGAGTAAACTTGTATTGACACTTGAATATCTGAATCTGTAAAATTGTCAAAGCTTTCATTTAGGCTTCAGAGAAAAATACAAGCTCTTTAAAACTTTAATAAAATAGACTATTATAATTTAAAATAGCTGTCAAAAAGCTTTACCTTCATATTCTGAGAGCAAAGGTAGTTGTTTTAAAATAACTATTCTGTGTCCAAAATGAGTTGGTCTACTAAGAATAAAAAAAAGTCAGGGATGGCAAAAATAGCAATTTTTGTTTGACAGTCAGTCCAGTATATCTGTAGGATCTTTTTTGCAAAGTATGTAGAAACAACATACATCTTTGTATTTAGTTGCATTCAATGTATCTTAATTTTGTTTTGCACAAAGAATTGTATAAATTGGTAAATTTGGAGTGACAAATTGTATTTGTTTTTATTCATTTCTTTATTTGTTTGTTTGGGGCCATTCCCTGCAGGGCTCAGTGCTTACTTGATGGCTATGTGGACAGGAATCACTCCTGGCAGTGCTGAGGGGACTTTCTGAGGTGCCAGGTTAAAAATCCCGTCAGTCACATGCAAGGCCAGCTCCTTACTCACTGTACTATCCCTTGGCCTCTGCTCTGGAGACACAAATTGTAAATGTGGACATATTGAGATGGAATTAACAAAAATAATGAGAGTAACCTTAGAAGCAAAGTGAAAACCATCACTCAAATTGGCTTTACAATATATTCATTATATGAGAGTAATCAAGTCAGTTAACAAGCATTGACTTCTATAAGTAGTATAGAAAATGGACAACCCACAAAAATGTGAATAGCTGTGTGTAAATAATCGAAGAAACTTTAAGATGACTACAATAACAATAAAAACTCTATCTCATACAATGGAACCTACTGTAAGAATGCTCAGGAATTAAAATGACCATATAAGGCTATCTGTCTATCTAGCTATAATACTCTTTTCTATAAGTATTGACTTCAAGGATAGCTTTATAGTAAGACATTATAGAAGTTGTCTTACACATTTACAAACAGATAAATATAAAAATCATATAAGCTAAAGATCCTAGGCCATTCTTTTAGCTAACAATAACCTTGGAACCATTTTTATCAACTATGATTAAATAATTTGGATGGATTGTATTACAAGTTAGAACTTGCCAGAATTTTTTTAAATAGAAGAAACAGATGTCATCTTCTGTTGTAAACTATATCCTGGCCATATCCTACTCTGACTGCTTTATGGAATATATAAACTCCCACTCCACCCCCTTTCCCCCTTGACAAGCAAGACAACCTTCCAGGTTGTGTATTTTTAATCACTTTCCACAGCAATCAAGAATTTGCCATCAGTAAAACTGTTTTACTGCTTATCTTTTGATGCCTGCTCTTGCTAAAACAGATTACAGATAAGAGCAACTGACAGTGAATGCCCTTCCTGAAAATAGAGGTCAAGAAACATTTCTGTTGAAACCCAGGTACAAGATTCTGGAATGAATCTGAGATCTTAGTAAATTTAATATCTGAAATAAAATATTTTCCTTTCTGCTAAAAAGAAAAGAAAATGTTTTTTAAAAACATTTTTATTTTTTATTTTATTTATTAAAAACAATTTTATTTAAAAAAGTTTTTGTAGAAAAATCTATAAATGAATAAGCATAGGCGATGATAATAAGAATGTTATCCAAAATAGGAAACTAGGGGACCGAAGAGATAGCACAGTGGTAAGGCATTTGCCTTGAATGCAGAAGGATGGTGGTTCAAATCCCAGCATCCCATGTGGTGCCCCAAGCTTGCCAGGAGCAATTTATGAGCGTAGAGTCAGGAGTAACCACTGAGCACTGCAGAGTGTGACCAAACAAACAAACAAACAAAAAAAGAAAACAAAAAAAACCTTTGAGTTTTGGGGATTATTTATAAAAATGTGGGAAATGCAAAATGCATTTACAATATGGTGATATTTTCAAAAGCAAATTAAGATATGTCCCTATGACGTGTTTCAGAGCTACAGGTAAATTTATATTGATTTTTTTAATATGCTGTTTGTTCACTACTGATGAAAACTTTCTCAAGAGTATTTTTGGGACTACATTGTTTCAATGTTGCACCAAATTTTTGGAAATTATGACTTCAAATGGTAAAAAAAAAAAAGAGGAAGATATGTCAGAAGAGTGAAAGGTAGCATCTCCAAATTATTCGGCCTCAATTCTTTAGTATGAAGTAGAAGAAAAGGCTATTGGCTTAGTTAATTGGACACTGCCTTTTGTGGAACTATACAATAAATATAAAATCAGAGACTTCAGATTATTAGATTAAATGCCTTCAATAGAAAGTGAGAGTTAGAAATTAGGGAGTACCCCAAAGTCCCAAAGTCCCAAATCTCCCTTCTCCCCAACCCACCCCCATTTGTACTCTAGACAGGTCTTCTAATTCCTTCATTCATTCACTTTGTTATGATACTTCTTAAAGTAGCTATTTCTCTAACTACACTCTTCACTGTTTGTAGTGAGCTACATGTCGTGAGCTGGATCTTTCAGCTCTCATCTCTATTTCTATGAATTATTGCAAAAATGTCTTTTATTTTTCTTAAAACCCATAGATAAGTGAGACTATTCTGCATCTATCTCTCTCCCTCTGACTTATTTCATTCAGCATAATAGATTCCATGTACATTCATGTATAGGAAAATTTCATGACTTTGTCTCTCCTGACGGCTGCACAATATTCCATTGTGTATATGTACCACAGTTTCTTTAGCCATTCATCTGTTGAAGGACATCTTGGTGGTTTTCAGAGTCTGGCTATTGTAAATAGCGCTGCCATTGAAATGGGGATTTTTTGTATTTTTTTTTTGTGTGTTCCTAGGGTATATCCCTAGGAGTTGTATGGCTGGATCGTATGGGAGCTCAGTTTCTAGTTTTTGGAGGAATCTTGATATCGCTTTCCATAAAGGTTGGACTAGATGGCATTATTGGTGATGGGAATGTTGCAATGGTGAAGAAGTATGTTCTTTACGTGACTGAGACCCAACTACAACCATGTTTGTAATCAAGGTGTTTAAATAAAGATATTAATAAAAATGAAATTAGAGGGTGGAGTGTCTCTCCATGAACATAATGGTCTGAATTTAAAATAACTTAAAATTGAGATTATTTTATTATTTAAATTTTCTTTTGATTTATCTTGTACACAACAATTGTTGTTTAGTACACAGCGATTTATTCCTATGCAATTAGTAACTAGTAATTTTTTACATGTGTTGTTAAAAATTCTCTATGAATATATATATATATATATATATATATATATATGCCATGAAAATTTTACTGATCTTAGTTTTAAAAAATCAACTATCACAGGCTATCTTTTCAGAGAAAATGAATAAAAAATAACATTTCATAAAAAGAATAATAAAAAATGTCTGAAAATGAGACAAAAATACTAATTAAATCATATTTTTACACAGAATCATTTAAAAGTGGTATTTAACCTGAATTTAGAAAGGAATGTTTCTTTGTTGAGTAAATCAGAATACTTTTACAATAAAAAAGTTATGTATAATTTAGAACATAGTACATTATATTTTTCAAAAATGGTTGCAGCAATATATCCCATCCATGTACCCATGGTATGGTACGCTGATGTAGACATTCCCCTCTTGAAACATGAGAGGTCTTTTTCCTCTTCTTTGGACATGAATCACATTAGTAATTTATTTCAATTCAGTAGAAGTAAGTAAAAGTAACTATGACATCTAGTTCATAAGCATGGATAGACATTTCACCTAGTTTTCTCTTTAATGATGCTTGATCCTAGAACTTAGACACCAGATTGTGAAATAGTCCAAACTACTTCATTTAGTGAACTCACAGGAAAGGATTCACTGGGACCCCTGGTAATATTTCTCATCAATTATTAGTGAAAGGTGACTTCAGGCTGTCAGCCTGGAGTTTTACCATGAAGCTTTTATATAAGGAATCACACAGTCCTAGCCACCAGAAAGATGAGAATAGTCATCTTTGCTATGTTGTGTCTGAAATCTGACTTGCAGAATCTAGTGACAAAATACTATTAAATTATTAATTTGTAATACAGTAACTTAAAATATATCTATCAAACTTTCATGATTTAATTTATACTAGCTTAAGTGGCTTAAAATATCTCCTTAATATAAAAATAAATTTCCTTTTAAAATTGAATGATTATGAAGTTAATTCCTAAGTAATGGACTAAGTTTTTTGCCAAAATTTTAGAGATCTTTAATTTCTAATGATTTAAAATTCATCAGTCTCCAGCATTTTGTGCTATATCCTTGCTTATCAATTAAGATGAAGTATTGAAATAATGGATTGGTTTTCTCAGAGAGCTGACTAGAAATGGTTAACAATAAAGTTGCTATTAATACTGGCAACCTTTGGAGTGTGATTTAAAATAAAAATTCTTTGGGAGCGAGATTTAATAAACACATTATCCCATTAAATTACCCACTATTATCTTAATAAATATTTATTACCATTTATTAATAACAGTATATGTAATCCATATACACATTTTATTTAAATTTATATAAGTCTGGTTTCTACCATTTAATCTGAACATAGTATATATTGTTTATATTGCACTGTAGACAAAACTATGATTTGATTGAATAAATAACACATTTTTGTCATTTACAAATTGAACAATAATAAAATGTTAAATTGACTCAGAGCAATACATAGTGGGTAGAGTGCTAGCCTAGTATGTGGCCGACCTAATTTTTATCCCTGGCATCCTATATAGTTCCTAGAGCCCACCAAGTTTGATCCCTGAGCTCAGAGTCAGGAGTAAGTACTGACCATTGCTGGGTGAGATCCCAAAACTAACTAAATAAACTGCTAAAAACTATCTACTTGTAGCATATATTTCAAAGTCTGAAAGAAAGAACCCTATGTAGATCGCAGGATTAAGTAATGCACTTCCCTAATGTTGAGCAATGCTTATCATTATTGTTAATACCTAATTTTCCTTTAATTCTTTAAAACTTTTTTTTTTTTTTTTTACTGTTGTGACCTCTCAGTTTTGCTCAGGGAACTTCATTGCCACCCTTAGCAATAATCTGTTTACTTCAGGTGAGGACCTAAGATGTAGTGCCATGACCTGGGATCATCAGGACCACAGTTGAGGTATTGGGGGGGGGGTTTATTAGGTCCACATACAGTGTTTCTCATCACAACTGTGATGTTAACAGGTGCACACAGTGTTTGAATTTAATTAATTCAGCTATATACAAAATATATTCCACTAATCTTAGTGCTATGTCCTTGTTCCTTAAAACATTATTAAAGAAATGGCCTATATTCATATTCCTTTGAAATGATATAAGCCATTTATTGACCTTAAAATATTATCATTATAAGATAAATGTGAAGTATTATTTGTGGCCATTTGTAATGTCATAAAGCTAGTGTTAGATTGATTATATTTATTCTTGGATATATAATAAAAACCATTTTGCATTTTTCTGCCAGTATTTTACCTATTTTCTTTTTTGTTCTTAAGATTAATTGTGATTGAAATTTAGCAGTAGCATTTATTCAAAGACAATCAGACGTATTGCATAGAATGTAGATGTATGCTTAAACAATATTTATGCATTTAGAGAATAGCAATTATATTAAAGAGGTGTAGAGGACAATTTCTACTATTAGTTTCCTTAGTGAAAAACAAAGGAATGAAACTCGAGGTTGTATGTAAGTTTAAAGCAGCACCATCTAAGAGAACTAGAATTGTCTGAGAGCTTAAAATCAAGTAGACAAAGTTAATGTGTAAACAAATCTTTGAAGGAGACATAATGTTTTTTTTTTTCCCTGATGTGTTTGTCCTGGGCAGCTCTGTCCACTTTGACAGGAAAAAAGTGCTTTTGTTTCCTGGCACATTCATTCCTGTAGCAGACAAAAAAGCATCCAGGCTTTGGGGAGACATAATGTTTTAAGTAAATTGTGGATTACTGCCTGTCTTTATGCACTCTTCATGGAAGTGTTTGTTCATCTCATCCTTTTCTTGATGGTGTTATTGTTTTTTTTTTTTTTACTGAATTTTGTGATTAGAAGCTTTGTGTTTTACATTTGAGGGTTAATGATCTTTACCAGATTTATTCATGTACATGTCTCTTCTCCCATTCAGTGCTATGTCTTTCTATTTTAGTAAGCATTTCATTTGCTTCATAGAAACTCTTTAACTATGTTTTTTTGTCTTTTAAAAAAATTTATGTACTCAGAGTTTACTATTGACTCTGTGCTTAGGAATTATTCCTGGCTTTGGTCAGGTGTGTGGTGCCAGGAATCAAACTGGGGTCAGCTATGTGCTGTGTGGTGCCAGGAATCAAACTGGGGTCAGCTATGTGCAAGGCCAGCGCCTTATCCATTTTATTATATATTCACTCCCATTATTGATTTTTAAATCAACAGAAACACATTTATATCCATCCAGCACATTTTTGTTTTCAAAGACCTAGTTTAAAATCAAAGATTTCTTGAAATCTTGAAATCAAAGAATCTCTAAAAACAGAGTAAAAAGGTGCACAAAAGATCTAAAAATAAACTTAGTCTGGTGAATTGTGAAGTTCACTCAGCCACAAGTTGGTAGTTCCTACTACATACTGTACAAAGCATGCATTACATACTAGAATTACCATACACGTGACCAAATCTTTGTCTTCAAATAAATCTGCAGACAAAATCTATATGAAATGTATTAATTGACAGAAGAGCATGACTTTGGATTTACCTCCTAGCTAAGGAGTTTAAACAACATTGTAGCTCATGCAGTTTCATTGGGAACAGATATTCCCGATGAACATATATTTTGAATTGAGAAGACAATAATTCTAATTTGGGGAAATGTTCAGTATAGTTTGATTATTAGAGAAATCTGTCAACAATGAGCACTATTTAATATAAATCCTATCTAATAAAATCAAAATCAATATTTCCTTTATTAGGGGATTTGTGTCACACCACATGGGATGAAGGGAATTGATCCAGGGTCAGCTGCATGTGTCTCTGTGTTTCTCTATTTTTTCTATTTCTGTTTTTATTTTTAATTCTCTAATGTAACCATGTAAAAAAACAATAGATATCTTCATATAAATGCTTTAAACATGCCATGGATTAAACCTTGGTTACCTTCATGCTTGCAAAGCAGACTAAATGTTGTACTATCATTCTAGCCCTTATCTAGGCATGTTAAGGAAATTATCCTGTTTTATTTTAGTTCTGGGCCTCATCTGTCCAATATAGACATTCTACCTTATTACTTTCTTAGAATGTGATTACCTCATTAAGAATATTTTTTTTAAATCTCAAATGTTGGAGTTGGACCGATAGCAAAGCAGTAGAGCATTTGCTTTGTGCGTGGCCGAACCTGGAAAAGACACAGGTTTGATTCCCAGAATCCCATATGGTCCCAGGAGCAATTTCTGAGAGCAGAGCCCATGAGTAGTAACCCATGAGTGCTGTCAGGTGTGACCCCCAAATTTTAAAAAGAAAAAAAGAAAAACCTCAAATTTTATGGCGTAAAAACTCATTTAAATTTCTCAAGTGTTATTCATGTTCCCAGTAAAGTAGTTGATAAGGTAAAGTTATTAATAAAATGTTTTGAAATAACTAATTGCATACTAATTGCTTTAAATATTCTGAAAAACACTAACAAGATGGAACTTGATTTTGGTTTGATCTTTATTTTTGTACAACAGTCACATTAATATCATCATTGCTTCCAGGATCAAATATTTGACATTTCTGCATTTATGGAAACAACTTTCCCTTGTAAGAAAGCAAGTAATATGGTTTTTCACATTTAACAGAATACTTATTTATTTAACTGTTTGTTTGTTTATATTTTCGGTGATGCCTAGCAACTCTTAGGTTATTCCAGACTCTGCACTCAGAAATTACTCCCAGAAGACTCAAGGGACCATATGATGGCAGGAATCGAACCCGGGAGCTGTGTTCAAGGCAAATACCTTAACCACTGTACTCTCTTTAGCCCAGAATATTTATTTTTAACAATACTGTCAATAATTTTATGCATGCATTATTTTCATATCACAAACACCATCATAATGCCTCTTCCCCCAAATGTCTGAAGACCTCCCTACCTCCACAGTGTAAGATCAGTTCAATAGATCATCTTTCTGGTGCTATTGTCATTTCTTAACTCTATCTTCATTTTATTGCTTTTTAAAAATTATCTTTGTGTTTGATTGAGATCATCCTAGTTAATTTTTTAATTTTTAAGTTTTTTATTTTTTTCTCATTTCTGTGATGAATTTCTGCTTTCAAAGTATTATGTTTAAAAGGGTAAGTTGATACCATTTTTATCCACTCAATTTTATGGAGATATGTTTTGTGACCCCATATGTGGCCTACCATAAAGAATGTTCATGCATATTGGAGAAGAATGTGTACTCAACTTTCTGAAAATGAAAGGCCCTGGTAGGCTCATATCTTTCATTTCTTCCTTCAAGGTCAGTGTTTCTTGATTTTTGTTCTAGTTCTACTGTTATGTTACTGTCAGTATTTTCCTTTATTTATACTACTGAGATAAAAACATTTATTTTAAGTTAGGAAGGAATTATATTTTCCATGAACATCATATAAGCTCATTAACTACAAATGATTATATTTTATTAATATGTAATACTGTTCTTATTTTATGTTCCTGATATTTTTGGCAAACCCTTGTGGATTTTTCTTGTCAGCAAAATTTCAGGTTGTAGCAAGCTGCACCATGAAATCCATTTGAATAAGATAGACTTCTTGTTAAACTGAGACCTTCATTATCTTGTATAAATGAACTCTACTTTTTATATTCTTTATAAGTTATGAGGATATTAAAGTGCTTTACACAAAGGTATTGTCATATTTGTAAAAATTAAAAAAATATTAGTAGTTAAGTAAACATTCTTAATTTCTGTTTATTGATCAACTAAGCTGACCATATTTGTCCTTAAACAAGAAATGTCCTTCAACATTGGAGTTATTGTTATAGTATGTATACTGCAAAATTTATAAAAAATGAATTCATTATGTTCTACTTGTTTTAAAATGGCTTCATGATTTATGGGATAATTTTTACACCAAATCCTTGACACAAAAACTACTTGTCAATGTCCTCCCTTATTTTGCTCCAAGGTACTTGGCATCTTTGAGGAAAACAGAAAAAAAATGCATATTTTAATATACTGTATTTGGATGGGATTGGAAGGCATTATACTAAGTGAAGTGAGTGAGAAAGCAAAATACAAATATAGGATGATCTTGCTCATATGCTGACTATTGGTAAACAATAAAAGAGATGATATATTTCCCAATGGAAAGTAGGAATGAAGGCTAAGAGCTATGGTGGAAGGTTAGGGAATGTGGGACACTGTGGAGTGATTGTGATGAATGGATGAAGGGATTAGTTTAACATCACAGCAAGTATGAGTAGTGATTTGAAAACCATTGTAAACTTGATACTTTAATAGAATTCTTTTTAAAATATAATATAGTCTTTCAGAAAAATGTTAATATTGTTTTCTCATTATTTAAACTTCTTCACAGAGAAATATCATGAGCTTTATTCTAAAGCTCTTAATACAAAAGTAGACCAGTAGTTAATTATAATGTTGACTTTATACTAAGAGGTACACTAAGGGGAAACAGGCAGTGAATGCATCTTAGGTATTCCATAAGTGTTACAATATTATACTTTTGTCAGTTTTGCATGTGCATAAAAAAGACAGCACTTATTAAGTTTTTTTGAAGATATTGTGAAAGTATATGAAATATGTACTTTTTAGTACTTTATAGACTTAAGGCTTCAACAAAGAAGATACAAATAAAGAAGATTCTATCTTGTTTGTTTCACATCTGAGTATGGCTTCCCGACTATGCCTTGGTCAGAATTGCTCACAGCTCATTTTTTTAACCCTGATCCTTATCTACTAATACCAACTAAGCCACTTTTACATGCCATGATTTACCAGAATAGTTTAGATCGTTGGAATCAGACAGAACTGACTTGGAAATTACCTACTCGGCTTATGAATGGTATGACATAGGAAAATTACCTTTAATCTTCCACCTCATGCTTCCTCTTTTCATCACTCTCATTCTCTAGTCTATATAATAATTTTACAAGACAATGTACTTGGTATGCCTACTTTGATTTCTGATGTATGGAAAGCAGTGAATAGGCCTTCATTGAAATTATGATCATATTCTTTACTATGAAAGTGATAAAAAGAGGAAAGGGAGGATGAGGGAGAAAAAAAGAAATAAATTAGAAGGAGGATTGGAAAGGGGGTTGGACAGATAGAGAGAGGAGAGAAAGCAGAGGAGAGAAGGCAAGTGAGAGAAAAAATGAAAGTGTCATCCTGAAAATTGCCACCATAGCTCTCTCTTTTTTTAAGGATCCCATAGCTCTATCTCGTATTAGAGCTCCTGTATTTTTGTTGTTGCCCATTTTTTAATTTAATAGAATTTTCTATTGATTTTAAAATATCCCAATATATTATTTTATCTTGTACTCTTACTTCCCCTTTACATCTCAGTCATCATTTTTTGTTTGTCTTTTGGAAGTATTTTTCGCAATGGCAGACAGACACACCTGATTGTGTTCAGAGGCTTTGTGCTCAGGAATAATTCCTGTTGAGCTTGGGGGCCCATATAGTATATTGGGGATCAAATCTGGTCGGCCACTTGCCAGACACTCACTTATGGTACTGCCTTTTCTGCCCTACACCTCAATTTTTACAATGAGCTCTTCTTTGAAGAAAGAATTATCTTCCCCTTTAATATAAGGAAAAGAGTCCCCAGTGTATAAAAACAAAATAATCATTCACCGTCACTTTCTAGTGTGTGACATGCAGTGAGATTTAACTTCATTGCTTTGCTAAAATATTCTATTCTCTGTAGAGGGCCATGGATGTTTTTAAATAAAAAAACACTTTCCATTTCTGCCACAAAAATAAAAACCTATCTCTGTGAAATTTGCCAAGTGAAATGGACATAAATATGGCACAGAGGCTAAAGAGAGAAAAAGGAAAAGACGCTACAATCTCAGTCTGTGTAAAAGAGATAAGTTAGAATAAAGCTGTAGTAAAAAGGCCTGAAAATATATGCTGCTCTTTCAGAGGGAAATGAGAAAAGGCACAAGGTAAAATATAAAGCATAAAGCTTAGGTGTCCCAATAGGAAACCAAGACACTGAACTTGAAGCATTTTTTAGACATTTTATTGTCAGTGTGTTTGGGGACCAACTCTGTTAAACCAGATATAGGCAGAGGTATTTACTGTGACTACAGTGAGAAAACTCTCAAAATATGCTCTCATGAGTGTCATACACAGAAATATTTCCCAACATAAGTGACAATGAAAGACTATAACCTCTCAATATAAGATGATGCAGCTACAGGAAAGACAGGGGACTGATAATCCTAAATTGACAAATAGAAATAATCCTTTAGACAAAGTAAATACTATGTCCATGTGTGTGGGGAGTGCAAGGTCCTTAAAAATTTTGAAGCAGGGGCAGGGGAAAATTTTTTGAAGCAGAATTATGTATTTTTAAAATTACATAAAAACATGTTTAAATTGGTCTGAAATGGGTTAACAGTGTAACTTTAGGAGGTCTATTGAACTTCTCAGTTATATTTATTCATATATAAAAAAAGTCCCTGAGACATGGTAAATGTTTTGTAAATGCTTTTTAATAATAGTGAACACTTTCTATTGGTTTTGTTTCCTATACTTTCAGGAATAAAATGACATGAAAGGAAGGTGCTATCATTTACAGGTCATGTTTGAGCAAAATGGAAATAAATTCAACCTCCCTTTCCCTGCAATAGTACAATCACAGTTCAATGAATCTTGTCGGATGAATGTGATTGCACATGTGAATCTTAATTATATTTAAATTCCTGTATTTATGGGAAGGTATGTATCCAAAGTGCAGACTACTTGAAGAAATAATTATCTATTTATAACTTTGTTATTATTGATAGCATAGTACATTGTCCAAAAATACTTAGCAAAACTTTGTTAGTTTTTTATTTTAGGGCATGAAGGGAGTGGTTTTAACCAAAATCTCAGGCTCATATTCCTCTTTTCTCTTTATTGTCTCATAAGACTTTAATCATGGCTATTCACTTGTATATTTGGAGCCTGTATCTCTTCTTGAAATCAGTAAAGAACTAATTACCTCATTAAAGGATTGCTTAATTTTCGCAATTTTATAAGTGAATAAGTGATCTTTCCCTACCTATTAATACTTCTCCTTAGAAGGAAGAGGACAGAAATTCTAATGGAAATTTGTGAGTTATAAACCTGATAGTTTCTAAATCCTAGAGGAAATCATGAACCATAACTTAACATGATATGTGTTGAGAAGTGCTTTATTTTTCTTTTTGGCATCATCTTATCCAAGAACATTTTGATAACCTAAAAAGAAACATCTATAACCTTTGGAGTTAAATATTGTTAGAAATCCCTTTGTGCATATGAAAGATAATCAGGTATACAGAGAGTTATGGCTATGAGAAATGTTTAACTATATGTGTTGGCTTTGTCATTGTGAGTTGTTTCCAAAAGCAAAGATATTTTTAAAAAATTACAAAATCTGTTTTCCTAGAAGTGAGACACATAGTGTCTATTTATTTGAACATATCAATAATCTTTAACTGATTCATAAAAATCAATAAATAATTATTAATTATTAATTTGGTACTTTCAGTAGAGTATTGGTCTTTATTCAAGACTAAGCCCCATAAAAACAAGCAATTGAATTGTGGCCCATACTTAAATTGTTGATCATCTGCTCAAGTTAGTATTCTAGTTAGGAAAAATGCTGCTGTTTCTGGCATTTTATCTTAATAGTTGCATTATTTTTGATATATAAAATGACATTTATTTATATTTTTGAATAGCAAATAGTATTTCAACTTTCAAATCAAATATCTTCCTTCTTCTATTCAGTAAACACTTAATTTTTATTAATACATACTTGGGAGAAAGAAAACAATAATTGTCTTACCATAGTCAGACATTTTGTAGTTCTCATCTTGTTTATCAGCATGAACTTCTTGACAAACCATGAATAAAGCATGTAGAAATGTTGAGGCTCAGGACATTTAATAATTTTTAGGTAACAAAAAGGAAAAAAACTGAATTATATTTCTGTCTTGACTCTAGCACACATAAGCAGTTTACATAAATATATCTTTGAAAATAAGTTGACTAGCATTCTTTCTCTAATTTAGTCATCATTTGTGAATAAAACTAGTGAAAATGGTCCCTGACAAATAAAAGAGACCCTAGTCTAGACTTTGGCATACAATCTGTACAACAAATGAGTTCTCTAATTCCATCTGCAACTGAGCCAAACTTCTGGAACAGTACTGAAAGACTCCATCTTAGGCTTCATCCTAAGACTGGCGTAAAAACCAAGACTGGCAACTACAGAAGTCTGATTAAAACAACAGTGATCAAAGAGAACTTCTAGAACTGTAAAGAAATACTCCATCCTATGACCTGTGCAAATACCAAGATCTCTAGCTACAGAGGCCTGATTTTATCATCCATGATGGAGCAGAAATTTTCTAGCCGCCACAAAATGACCTAGGAGAGAGTAAAAGAACATATACGGAGCCTGTAGCTATTCCCATGACAGTATACTTCAAGGACAGAGAAACCCTGTATCTCTTAGGCCAAGGGAATCCTTCCTAATTTCCCCAATATTTACTGTGCCTAAGCAAAAAAAAAAAAAAAAAAAAAAGCACAAATGAATTCTTTTTGATTTTTTTTTTGGGTTTTGTTATTGTTGTTTTTTTTTTCACTTTTTTCTTTCTCTTTTCTTTTCTTTCTTGTGCTTTGTTTTGTTTTTATTTTGGGACCATGGTTATTATGTGTTTGTCTTTATTGCTGTAGTGCTTTTTGAGTTTTTTGTTTGATTTTATTTTTTGTATTACTGTATTTCTTCCTTTTTCCCCTTCTTCTCTTAAATTGATATTTATAGCCCCTAGAAGGGCTCCTCCCATTTTCTGCTTGTTTTATATTTTCTTCCCATTTTATTTTTTCTTTCCTTCAAACAGAACCACACAAATTGAACCATCTTGTTCTGCCTTACAAACTGAGGACGAAATAATGGATGGTACCAAGACCAAACTGTCATATGAACATTAATTAGAAAAAAAATAATCAAACTTAAATACCAAATCCAAAGCCAACAATACCAGAATTGATACCCAATCTACAACAAGCTAGACCACTTATACTAGCAGTCCAGGAGGTAGAGTGGAATATGGGATACATGCTGGGAACTGGGGTGAAGGGAGAACAACATTGGCGGTGCGAATGCCCCTGATTCAATGTCATTATGTATCTAAAATGTTACTGTGAAAGATTTGTAATCCATTTTGGTAAAAATAAAAATTATTATAAAAATAAAAATGGTCTCAGAATGGAAAATAGGTTTGTTCTTTGTCATATTCTTGGCTGAATGTTTATACACTGTGTTATCCCCTTTTCTTTACATGTATATATACAGGCAATGACTGTGGCAGAGTGTGGCTGTTTCTATAAACACTGCAAATAGACTTATGGCTAAAACAAACAGTTGTGGGTGGCATAAGCTTTTTTAAAAACCTTGATGAAACTTTTTCGAGAACGTTTTCTGCCAAACAGTGCATACTCATATTGAAAGGAAAATTCTTGTATGCCTTAATTCTCCTCTTGAAATTATATTAGAACTTATTTTTCAGTGATCTCTTTTGTTGTTTCTCTGCTTTATTTTTTTATTCCTTTCATTTCCCTTTTTCTTTAATTTTTTATTTTTAATTATGAGAACAATGATGCAAAGAGGACAAGGTAAAGTTACAGTGAAAGAAAAATCACCCATAAACAGAGTTCTCAGAAGAAATCCCCTTGCTGATGCCTATATATTGAACTTACAGTCAAAAAAACATTAAGAAAAATAAGGCAGAACCCATGTACAATTACTTTGTCCACAAGTCCCCAGATTGTAGTACATTATAACATTTCTTAGCAGTACACGAAGCAACCTAAAGCCACGAGGTTTATGTAACTCCTTTGAAGGCATAATATTTTTATATATTCATGCAAATACATATTAGTTTAAGTTAACATAAAAAATTTAAGAGTTTTTTTTAAGGGTTAGTCAAAAGGGCACAGTAAAAATGGTATTAGAGTGGCAAATAATGTTTGCATAGGTCCACCAAAATATGGGGGTCATAGAAAGAAATAGCCTTGGTCTAAATACAAGGAGACCCTATCCCTGAAGTTTTCTGGCATAAGTCCAACTCTAGGCTCCAGGCAAACTAGTTTATTCAATCCCAGTCATTATCTGCAGTGCCAATACAGTTTTATTTTTTATGCAGTCTTATTGTTGGCATCAGGTTTTTGTATTAAAGATCCTGGAATTTGCACATCCTACATTGAAGTCAGGCTGGTTTGGAGTATCCTCTAGTTACACCTCACAATTAAGGGGCAATACAGCAAACCCTGTCCAGTAAGCTGGTCATTGTTCTTGTTAAGTCTTCTCAGTGTTAAGGGGAGTCTCTTTTGAGTAGATCGATGTCAGAGCAGCTATAAGATCTTCCCTGGTAGAGGATTGCCTCCAGGTGATGTTATAGACAACCTTGGATGTTTTGTAGATGTCATCTCTAGATCAGGGGTGAATGGAGAATGCCCATTCTTCTGAGGCCCGTGCCAGGTCTTTATGTCAATGTTCAGGGTGTAAGGTCCCATTGCACTACAAGATTTGTGTGTTCCCATCTCTATTAGATAAGAACTTATTGGTATGTATACTATTTTCCCGTTTTAGTGTGCCTAAGCAAACAAGAAATAGAGCCACGTGGCCTTATCAGAGTACATGGAGGCGTAAGAACACGTCCAACAATACCCATGACTTGGTTCAAACATAAGCAATAAACTGAGGGATTCTTTCACACCAAATTCCATATTGAGCAGTTCACAAAGAGAAGATAAAAAAGGGGGGGAGATCGTCACTGTATAAGAAAATATTCAGCAAAAGTTATAGCCGTCAAAGAAAACACCCATAAAATGTTGAAAAGACATACGTGTCCTTTTTTTGCTTTTTAGAATAGTTGGGTGGGTGTTAACTCCAGGGCACCACTTTGGTCTGTGACTTAGGACTCTACAGTACTTAAGTTAGAAAGGGTAAATGAGGAGCAATGATGATAGGGGTTAAGAAAGTTAAAGAGAAAAATGATATTTTGTAGGGGTGTGCAAAAGGACAGAGTACAAAATGGACATTCTGCATACATAAAAACATAATTCAATGATAGTGAGTACTATTAATGTATCTTGTGCCCCCGGGCAATTTTGAAAATATAGACTGCAAAGAGATTACCAGTGACTGCATCAAGAAGCTGGGAGGCCAGAAGTTCAGAGCCCCATCCAGACCCTCCCTAAGGAGCCTACTGGATAATGGGGGAAAGCCTAGGGTACCTTCAAGCCTCCGCCAAAGGACCCAACTCACCGGCTTGCCTAGGTATGTGGCCCGGGGAAGCCCTGGAGATCTGGAGCAAGGCGTTAGAGGGGTGCTGGGGTTACCCAAGTCCCGCACCCCCCCATGCTGCTAGACTCCCCTCCTTTTCCTTTTTGTTTGAATTTTAGTCCATGCCTAGATGAACTGCGGACTTTCTCTTGGTAATCAGAAATTGTCCCTATAAGAATTGGAGAGACCATATAGGGTACTGTAGAATCTGAGTTGCTCATGTACAAGGCAAGCAGTTGGCTGTACTATCAATTCTGCTACTTCTGCTTTATTCCTTAAAAAATTAAATCTCTAAGAATAAGACAAAGAACAAGATAGAGATGGAATTTGTCCTCAAAAAGATTACATTCTGGTGTGGAAAATAGGATGTCAAAATACAATTCAAAAATCAGTTATCTAAGAAATTTTAGAATCTGATCAGTGTAATGAAAGAAACAGAGTGTTATGGCAGAAATAAAAGATACTGCTGCATTTGATTGCATTGCTAAGAAGAGCCTTCCCAGGAGAAGACAATGTTTTTAAATTGAGAACAAAGGATGATAGTTACTCATTTGAAAGACTATTCCAGGGCCACTTTGAGCAAAAATCATGAGGCAGCAAAGAGCTATATGTCTTTTAATTCTTCTCAGAATGACTAAACAGGAGAGAGGAGACTGAAGAAAGACCAGATTGGAAACAGAGGTAAGGTCTAGATTATGCCAAAGTTTTCTAGAATGTGGCATACTTCCAAGTTCAGTAATAACCTATTGCAGTGTTTAAAGCAAGGTCATGTATTAATCTCACATATGTATTTTTAAAGATTGTCACATTTGATGTGGGAGGAAAGAGGAAAGAAGTGGGAGGCTACTGTGCAGTCCAGAAGAAAGAGATAATGGCAACTTTGGAGAAGCACCAGAGTGAGTAGAATAAGGTATGAAAGAGAAAAATGAATGAAAACAAAGTGTGTTTTCAAAGTAGACTTTGCAGATCTTGCATGGGATGAGAGTTTAGAGGCCAGGATGAGAAGGCGATAATTCCCATATTTCCCAGCGTTAGCACTAGAAGGAATAGTGGAAACACGATTAGGACTCTGGGTGATGGGTTGTATGGAGTTTTGCTTTAAAATCTCTGTTATCTGTGATGTGCTGAGAAAGAAACTTTTATCCACTGCTGGTGGGCATGCTGCCTGGTCCAATTCCTATGGAAAACAGTATGGAGGGTTCTCAGTAAACTCAGAATTGAGTTGCCATATGACCCTGTAATCCCTCTTTTAGGTATCTTTCCCCAGGACAGAAAAATATTCATCCCAAAAGATGTATGCACATCTCTATTGCACCACTCAATGCAATAACTAAGAATTGGAAACAGCCTAGATGTCCAACAATAGATGAGTGGAGGATCATAATGATGTGGTGTAAGGCCCCAAGCTTTCTGTTGATGGTCAGATCTGCCTGCACACACCTGGTATGGGTGGTGGTGGGAGTTGGAGGATCTTGAATAAAGAATAATAACGTTTGGCTGGGGGCGGGGAGGGAAGGGAGAGAAGAAAGAGGCAGAGAGCCAGAAGAGAAGCAGCAGAGAGGAAGTTGTTTGTCATAAGTTTAGCATAGAAGCCATGTGAGGAAAAGCATATGGTGGATAGGGCCTTGGAATAAAATAAGCTGACTATGATGTAACTTTAACTGACTGTGAATAATTTCTCCACCATTATCCTGCATTTATCAGCCTGCTGACAAAAGGGCCTAGAGGCACTGTGCTGTGCTGAGGAAGGCCTCACGGAACATATGGACTTCATACTTTATATTTTATAATAAAACAACAATGTGGGGGCCAGAGAGATAGCATGTAGATAGAGCGTTTGTCTTGCATGCAGAAGGACAGGGGTTCAAATCCCAGCATCCCATATGGTGCACTGAGCCTGCCAGGAGCGATTTCTGAGCATAGAGCCAGGAGTAATCCCTGAGCGCTGCCGGGTGTGACCCAAAAAACCAAACCAAACCAAAACAACAATGTGGTACTTATACACAATGGTATAGTATATAACTGTAAGGAATGATGAAATCATGCAATTTTCTGCAACAGGGATGAAGCTGTTAAGTGAAGTAAGCCAGGAGAACAATGATAAATATAGAATGATATCACTTATATGTAAATCACATTGGTTTAAATAAAATAAAAATTAAAAAATGTTGTAGGGAAATGGGAGACATGAATGAGGGTGATGGAAAAGGTGCACTGGTGAAGGATGGTGTACATTGTATAACTTAAGCCCAATAATGAACAATTTTGTAACCACAGTGCTTAAATAAAGCAATTACAAAAAAAATCAATTTTTAAAAAATGCTGTAAGGGCACTGTCCAGAATGACTACTCGGGAAGATTTCAAGTAACTATTATATATATTCAAGTAACTATTAGATATAAAATGACTAATCTAAATAATAAACTCATATCAGAGGGTTAGGAAATATTTAAGCATCTTGGATTAGGAAGATGTATGTGGCACATGCATCTCTAAGGACATAGGTTAAGAAGGTAAATTAGGGCAGATCACCAGGAACTCTAATTTCTTTTTGGTAGGGCTGGAACTGCATAATCTGCAATGCTCAGGGCCTACTTATGGCACTGAACTTACTCCTAGAGAGCTTGGGGAATCAATGGAGCAAAGGAGATACATATCTTGGTTGTGAACAAGGCAAGAATCCTACCTCCTGCATTATTGTTCTGGCCCAAAACTCTAATTCTACAATTGTTTTGATAAAAAAAAAAAAACTGAAAGAAACTCAGTGATGTGAGTAATGAGGAAGAGAAAACTGAGGTTGTCAAATAGAAAATAATTTTTTCAGCAAAAATAGAAAAGGTGGCAACTGCCTTAAATCCTTAAATGTAAGGTTTCCTTACAGAGGACTTAACCACCACTGCATCATTCCCTTGAATCATGTTTTGGAAATAATTTCTTCATCATTTCTAATTTATTGCCATTGCCTTACTTCTGATTCAATGTCATAAGCCATTTGAAGACCCAGACAAACTGCAGCCATGGAAACAAATGTGCAGCCCATGGATCCAAGTGAGTGCCCTCCCCCGCCCCACCACACCCCTGTCTGCTTTTCTCGAGTAGTTAAATTTAGAGACATTGTGGAGATATTTGTTGCATGTTCTAAGATAATGAGAGGGCATAATGTTCAAAAGGTATCTGGTTACTAAACTTTAGTAACTCAGGAAATTTAGGACTTCAGTAAGCAGTAAACTGTAATGCCTCTTTATTTATGCGATTTAGACTACATTGCCATTAATTGGTCTCTGGCATCCTGTTTTCTGGTTCAGAAGAAAGATTACTGAACTAACAGAGACTGGGCTTGAAATATTCTCTCCATTGGCTACAGTTACTCAAATATGGGATTAAATTTCTTATTGAAAACCATGAAAACCATACCTCCCTGGTAACATTGTAAAGGTAAAGTAACAAGGCTTAATAACAACACATAAGGGCATCAAGAATGTGTATCTCTCTCAATCTCTTTATCATCTATCTATCTATCTATCTATCTATCTATCTATCTATCTATCTATCTATTTATCATCTATCTATCAATACATACATGGCTGTGGTCAGGATTTACTCATGCTTGGGAATCACTCCAGGGGGCCATATGTGATACCTGGGTATGTATCCTGGTTAAGCACAATAGCTTATTGGAGGTGAACAGGGCCAAACGTAGTCATTTATCAAAAGCCTTTTGTTAACTCAACACTATATAATGTGCTGAAATGTTTATGATTTGTGACACTTTATCAGACTCTTAATTTTAGATATAGCACCGTACTTTTGGGTATAAATCTATTTATTATATAGAAGTTGTGGGCGAGCAGGTGGGTAGCCAAGAACAATGTTGAGGGTTAGCAGAGCTCAGGCAGAGCAGCAGATGGAAGTGCAGGCGGCTGTTGGAGTGGAAGCTGAGGAGAAGACAGCTGCTCTGGGGGTGAAAGCCAAGAGGAATCTGCAGGGCATTCTCAGGTAGAGGGGAGTGACCTATCTTGGACAAGTTGTCCATACATGCATTTAGGATGACTCAGAGAGTCTATCTGAATATCTGCAGAGCTTTAGAAAGGTTCATGTCTTGGTTGGGATATGAGAGAGGACTAGAATAAGTTTTGATTGTTATTCAGGAGATACTCTTTGAAAGAGATTTAAAAAAAAAAGATTCAAATATTTTCTGGGGAAATAGTTTTCTGTCCCCTGATCCAAATTTATTCCTTTTGCAGAAAAAATAAAAAGCTTCTATGAAAGTGGAAATCTGCACATCTTTGTTCTTGCCCCTAATCATGTACTATTGTTTAGTTTTTATTTATATTTACCTTTGTGTTATTTGGTTGTGACTGTTTGGGCCAGACTTACTAGTGCTCACAGATCTTCACGGATCACTCTATGTTCAGGGATCACTCCTGGAAGGATTTGGGGGTTATAAGATGCTGGGTTTGAAGCTGGATCAGTTTAACATCAGGCAAGTGCCCTATCCTCCATAATGTTTCTCAGGTTCTGAATTATACTGTTCAAGCTCAGCTTCAATATGTTAAACAGTGCTTTTTAAGCCTCATATTCCACATGTGTTGCTATTTATATCTAAGTTTTCTTTAAGATCTAGATTATTTCTTTAGATTACATGAACTTAATTTTTGCCTCTTATACTATTTTGATAAGAGGAGAGGTATTTAGCTGAATTTAATCCCCATTTATTAGAGACCTAAAATAGATGTAATAGCTTAAACTATGTGTAATAGCTCCATTTAGGCATTTTATAACTTAATTTCATACAAAAACTCTTTAGAAAGTAGTATTTTTGTTTTCCTAATTGGAGTACAGGTTTAAAGAGACTAATGTACCTAACCAGTTTCATCTACTTTGAATCTAGTAAAGACATGGTTGCAATCTAAGTATGTCTGTTACTTAAGCCCTTCCTTTCTTGAACCACTGTGGCACAAAGCAGTCCTTATTCCTAAGAAAGATCAGTGTGCCTATCTACATCCTATTTATAACTGAACATGTGGCTTTCTGACCTCTTTACTAGGATTTTTTTCACAGTAGGAGGGAAAGAATAGAAATGTATCTAGTAGCTACATATCAATAGCTTTGCAAATACTATTTGCCATACTACTTTGCAGATATTTTTTACAGTCATTAGAAAAAAATTCCAGATGTGTACTTTTACTGAGTTTGTATACTGAATGAGTCTAAAGGATTATGAAGAAAATAAGTAGTGTGATGAATAAAATTAAGTTACTTTATTTTGGGGGTGGGGAACATGCGGTGAAGCTCAGGAGTTTCTCCTGATGCTCTCAGAAATTGCTCCAGGCTTGGGGGATCATATGGGATGCCAGGGGATCAAACTGCATTCAGTCCTGTGTCAGCCACGTGCAAGGCAAACACCCTACCTCTGTGCTACCTCTCCGGCCCCATAAGTTTAGATTCTGTATTTAATATTATTTTATCAGGAAGACCATTGCTCTTAACTGGGTTTCTATTTCCCTTGAGTTTCAAAGCTATATTGGATGAAAGAGAACGTGCTTTCATTTAGTAAAGGTGGAAGAGCATAGAAGAAAGCAAGTCAGAACTTAGCATTTCAATTAGATTAGAATTAGCAACCTGGGAATTCAAATTCTTACTGAAACATTTCTCACTTCATTTCTAAGCAATTATATATGTGACCAAAAGGGATTTAACTTTTATCACCTGGACTTCTTTCTCCAAACCAGAGTAGCTTTTATAAATAAATAGAAATTCTTTCCCACTCAGAGGGGTAGATGTTGGTATATTTTGACAAAGATTCTGTTATGATTTCTCAGTCACTGTGATTTTTAAATTGGTTCTCCTTAACATTCAGACTTTCAGCAGTTTTTTAAATATAATATTTATTTTAATCATAGTGGCTTATAATATTTTAGGTACATATCAACATAAAAACAGGGGAGTTCCCATCACCGAATTGTCCTCCCTCCACCTCCGCTCCCGTCCTACCTCCCATATCTTCCTCCCTCACCCCCGGGGCTGCTAGAATAAGTGGTGCCCTCTGTGCCTAGCTTACTACTTTGAGGTCTACACCTGTTTGGTCTTGGTACTCCCTTATTTCCCGCTCTAATTGGGAGGTGGGACTAGATAGTTCAAGTTATGTGGTTTTGTTTGAAGAAGAGAAAGGTACTAAACTGTGAGAAAAAAATAAAATATGTTGAAAATGGGCAGAGTCCTTCTGGAGACTTTCATCCTAGGTTTGATAGACAAAGGGGAAAGGAGGGTGAAACACCACAACAGTACAAAAAAGGTGTCAAATAAAATATCCAGTGATCACTCCAACAATAAAGATAAGCACCACATAAAGGCCTTAGTCTTGAGATAAAAAACATGGCAGAGCACATAAAGGAAGAAAAGAAAAGAAGAAAAAAAAACAAATATAAATGGAAATAACAACTTTAATAACCACACCAAAACAAAGAAATCGACAAAAACTAGATAAATAACTAAAAAAGAAAATTGTTTTGTGCTTTTTTGCCTTTTTTTAGTTCTTTTTTCTTCCCTCCTGCAAAGGCACAATAAATAATGGGGTCATTCAAAAAGGAATTCCCTCAGCCTAAGAGATACAGGATTTCTCTGCCCTTGAAGTATATTGTCATGGAATTAACTATAGATTCCTGTCAGGTTCATTTACTCTCCCCTTGGTGCTTTTGTGGTGTGTGGAAGACTTCTGCTCCGTCCTGGGTGATAAAATCAGACCTCTGTATCTAGAGATCTCGGTGTCTGCACAGGTCAGGGATTGGAACTTATGATGAAGTCTTTCTTTGTGGTTCTAGAAGTTCTGTTCCCTCAGTGTCATTTTAATCCTTCTTCTGTGGTTGGTGGTCTTGGTCTTTGCGCTGATCCTAGGGTGGGGTTTGGGATAGCATCTTATGTTATGTTTCCAGAAGACCCATTTCATTGCAAATTGTCTCAGACAGACCTCTGGAACTAGAGGTCATAGTTGTTGTGTAGGTCATAGCTCAATCCCTAGACTAGGCCTTTTTTATTGGCCTCAGGATACATACAGTCAGGCCATGTCATACATCATGTCATACATCAGCCAGTCATCTGTAAATCGCGATCTTGGCATTTGGACAGACCAAAGGGTGACAAGTCTTCTGATTTTTGTCTTATGTTAGCTGGTGAGGTAGGATAACCTGCTCTTAGGCCAAGTTGTTCCCAGTTTCCTCATTGTCAGGATATCATATTAGAGCTGGCACTTGTTGGTGTCCAAAACAGTATCGAGGATGTCCCGAATGGGATTTATTTCTTGTGGATGTTGTGAAGAACTGTGTCATTTCTGTGTCTGTGATCCAGAGTTCAAGGCTGGAAAGTTGGTGTATAATCACCTGGGGTCTAAGTTGGGTCCACGTGACATATTTTCAAGGTGGGAGATGCCCCTGTATTGTAGACAAGTATGAGTTCTTATCCCTAGTAGATAAGAGATCATTTTTATACTTAAGAATTCCCCTTTATTTATTGTGCCTTTGCAGGGAGAAATGGTGCTACATTATATTGCCAGTGCATTTGAGAATAGAAAGAGAAGAAAACAAAAATAGGTCACACACCCAAAAAAGATAAAAATAGAAATAAAAATATATGTGCTCACGTATACATATAAAAAGAAAAAAGATTTTTTAAAAAAATGAGGTAAAAAAGTAATTAAAGGAGCAAAGTGATGCAAGAGACTACTTAAATTAGGGGAAAAGCAGGTAAAGAGGTAGGTAGTGTAATACAGGTCTTATACTTATGATGGAAGTATAGGTTTCACCATTGTCTTTTGAGGTTTTCTTGCGGTGTGTGGGTTCCCAGGCACCTTTTCATCACACAACCTGACCCTTTAGAGAATGGCAAAAGCTTTGCTGCAGGGAGATCTTGCATTGGGGATACTTTTAGCGCTAAGTCCAGTTTCAAGTAACAGTCCAAGTTAGGAAGGGTTGGTAAGGAGGACCATGAGTCAGCAGGGGAGTTGGTTGCCTTTTCTTACAGGAGACAAGGTGTGGGTTTGACTGGTTGTCCTTTCGCTTGGTGCTGGGTATTGGTTCGTTGGGATAGGAGGTCAGTCTTGATGCCTAATGGATTAAGAACTGAGGGTGAAGAGTTTTAATGAAGAGTTTTAATAGAAATTCTTTCCCATTCAGAGGGGTAGATGTTGGTATATTTTGACAAAGATTCTGTTATGATTTCTCAGTCACTGTGATTATTAAATTGGTTCTCCTTAACATGCAGACTTTCAGCAGTTTTAACAAGTTATATCTCTATTAATTTTTATATTCTATAGAAGTTATGTATCTATATATCTTTTTGGTTTTTGGGCCACACCTGGTAATGCTCAGGGGTTACTCCTGTCTTGAGGAATCATATGGGACACTGGGGGATCTAATCTTAGTCCGTCCTAGGCTAGCGCAGGCCTTACCACTAGCACTACGGCTCCGGCCCAGAATTTTTATATTTTTTTTAAATTTTAGGTAGCATAGTTTACAATAGTTTACATGTTTATACTAACAATGTTGCTACAACAACTAGTTTATTGCCATTCCTCCACCATTTACTCATAGTGTTTTCCCTTTTCCTCTTCTTAGCCTTCTCAGTCTCCTGTTCCACTAATAATTTCTTAGATTCTTTCCTTTGGTGGTTCAGATCTTCTTCCCATTCTCCACTACAAGGTTATCTACTCTTAAGCACTCAAAGGCCAAGAGTGCAAAATAGATATTTTGATATAGTCTATTCCTTTTTTTTCCAACACACTATAGATGAAGGAGTACTGTTGGTAAAACTGGTCAGATTTTTAGGATAATGAAATATATTTAATTGTTTTGTTGATGAGTTTTTTTTAACACTATTTGCTCATTCAAAGATCATTACATGGTACAGATTATAAAAATTTTCATAAGTATTATTTCTTAATAATAACATTAAAATTATTCTTTAAGCCATATTTTATAATCTTTAATTTAAAAAATTTCTTTCTCTGACTACTATACTAGTATAATTGCTTAGAAATGAAAAGTATTGCAGATGTTAAATTGTTTATATAGCTGCCATTCATCTAGAAGAAGTGATTAAAATATTTTGTTTTTAGGTAATGTTAATGAAAAGTGCTTCTCAAAATGTTGTGTAATGCCCAAATGATCACTTACATTGCATATAGTGGTTTTGGTAAAAAACAACATAACTAAACCATAAATTATAATGGGAAGCACAAGATTTTCTGACAGAACCATATAAAATATTTTTCATCCTCATGTCAGTTCTGGTATGTATATCTCTATACTAATTCCCGGGGGATTTTTTCTAAATTACAGTCTTAAAAAAACATTCCCATCACACTGATCTTTGTCAGCTTATCTTTGTTTTTAAACTAACCATATTATTTATCTAAAAAAAATAGATATAAAGTGAATTATATTTTTGCTGTATTGGGGCAAATAGTATTAAAATAGTTCCAGAGGAACTATGTAAGTATTAATAGCCAAAACCATTTTAGTTTAAATTGGCTATTTCCCAATTTTATATCTGCAGTATTACAGAGTAGTTATAAAAGTACATAGAATTCATTTCTATAAATATATGCTCACTTTATATCCTTTACAAGCTGTTTCATAGATTTTCTATCCAAAAAGGCAATTAGTACCAATGACATGATTGATAGGGTAGGTTATATTATTTAGCAGCTCATTGGAGATGACATATTTTATCAGATTAATTTTTACCTATTCTTACTATATGTATTATGCACCTATTTTCTAAGAGTATGAGCTTGATTTTTACATTAGTATCACTTTCTATTATGAAATACAATTTCAGAAATGCTTTACCTGGTAAAGATATTTTAAATAAGCATTTATTAAATGAAGAACCCTCACTACCAAATATATCCTGAAATTGGAGTTTTATTTATTCTTACTTAAAGCACATTTCATGAGATACGGAAGTATCCAATGAAACAGGAAGGCATTGGTTGATTATTAATTTTCTGCTAACTGTTCTTAATATTTCTCAAATGGAAAATAGTACAAGAAATATAATACACCAAAACAACTTTTCTCTGTGGTTTAAAAGGATATGGAAATTTTCCAGTGGAAAATTACATAATAGATCCACTACACTGCAATCTGCATCTTTTTAAATTTTTTTTAAATATCACATTATTTGTAGGAAAGAGCTTCTTAGTTGTTGAATTTAAATAGTTAATTTTACTTATGCTCCTTAGCCATAAATATATAAAGTAAAAAGATGGTTTATTCTAACATTTTTTAATTTTTCTTTAATTTACCATGAAATATTAGATTACTGTGACTTTTGTTACATTTAGTATGAACTTTTAAGCAAAGCAAATGTACAGTACACTAGAAAACAGTGTTAAGGATCTACAGGTAAACAAGTTCTAAATAAAATTCTATGAACCTCGACTACGAGTGCAGCCACTGGCAAGTATGTGTTCAAGCACTGCACATAAAGAGCAAAAACAGTGAACTCTACTGCTGTGTATGTGAGCACCAAAACCTGATGTGCCAGCCCTAATGAGCAACACAGCCAGGCATGACACCAGCCTGGCCAAAACAAAGGAGGGAAGAGCGAGGGAGTGAAAAAAATACTACAAGTTTTATTTAACCATGACACATCATGGAAAATTAGCCAATTAATTATATAAAAATATTTTCAAAAACAGATGATTGAGTGTTAAACTCACTCTGTACTTGGTTTTCCAATATTTCTGGACAGCATTGAGTTTCTTGATACAGGGCACACATTCTGCTATTTACCTCTGATGCTTTCTTTGAACTTATAATTTTGTGGAAGAAGTAACATAAATATGTGCACCAATAAAATTCAAAATTTTATCTGTGATAAGAAAATGTCAGATATTGTACAAAGTGTCATAGAAAAGAGTAAGAAATAAGAAATTAGTTTTAAATGTGACAGAATAGAAAATATTGTATTTGAATACACATTTATAAAAGTTATAGCTATAAATCCCAAAGAAATCTAGTCATTTGTTTTCTGATCTCTTCTTATAGGAATAAGATATATTGGATTTATTAAAGGCAAATTAATTCATTATTTCATTTATAAAATATTTGAAAATTCTATTTATTGGTATTAAAGTTAAAGAGAAAAATTCCACAATGTGTCAAATATTGTCTTTATTTCTCTGAGTGAATATGGGAGTTGTGATGCTTGCAGTTGGCAGCATTCTTTTCAATTATGTTGGTATTTTGAATTATAATAATTAATTAGAACTATATTTATTATTTACATTTTAAATGATGTATGCATATGTTTTAAATAAAAAATAAAAAATGGCCTTTGGCCCAGATATTGATATTTTGTGCAAATAAATGAATCATTATTAATGCATGTATGGTATCTTTCTATCAATAGCACCAAAAACCAAAACACAGTTTTCTGGCATTACTGTGCGGCCAAATGTTGTAATGCGACTCAATATAACCTAGTTTGTTCTGAATAACTCCAAATGGTTCTTGAGATTTGCTTAAGGATCCATCTGGCTCCTGGGAGGCCCTTATGTCATCTTGGCTAGGGTGCCAGATGCTGGTGACAGACTGCCTGGGTTCAAATCCAGGCACCTCTATTCACTATATGACCTTGGGCAAGTTTCCATAGAAATGTGATGCAATTAGAAAACAGCATTATTACAGTGTTTGGTAAGTAGTAAAACCTAATTATTAGGTCATTTAAAAGTAACTTCTGGGACTAGAAAAATAGCCTAGTGGGCTGGAGTATCCTTTGAATGCAGGAAATCCAGTTTTAAACTCCAGTATCTCTAATTTCCCAAGCATAGCTAAAGAGATTGTTAAACACTGAACAAAGTATAGTTCCTGATCACTACCAGGAGTGGTTTCAAATTTTAAACATATAAATAAAGTATCAAATAAGCTCTATATGTTTATAGGCAGTTAGTAAAACCATATATGGAAAAGGTTTTGTCCCCAATATTACTATTTTTTAGGTTTTAATAGTTTTTAGTATATAACAGCTTAGTCCTTTATATAATTTATGAGAAATTTTTAGATAATTATCAGAAGATAAATGATTTGGGCTTTTCTTATATAAAATTATAATTAATATGCCTCCACAGAAGCATAGGGCAATTGTTTCTTAATGTGGAACTATTGTGCTTATCATGAAATTCTGTTTTTCCACTTTATGTAAAATGCATCAACCCTAAAGTTCTGGAGATCTACTTTATTAAATATGAAAACAACAATGTGATGTGGAACAAAACAAATTTGCCCAGTTTTTGTCTGTTATTTAACAGATATACATTGTGGATTGTGTTATCTACTAGTGAGCAGTGATTTGAGTTCATTATAGGGCCTGGAATAACTCTTAAACCCAGTCCAGGAGATCCCAAGGAATTTCTTTCATGATAACACAAAAGAATGATCCTAGACCTCAGGGTATAGAGAATATGCAGATTTGTTTTTAAAGGCAAAATGTTCTGGGTATTTTAATTTTGATACTGTAATAACATGCTAGATAAACCCCTGAATATTATAATCTTACAGATTCTGCATAGATTGGCTGACTGTGATATCTGCAAAATTATGGATTAATAGTATCATGGAAAGAACCTCACTGAAATCTGGAATGTAGGCTTGGCCATTAGTTCATTTTGCATGCTGTAAAAACTATATTTAGCATTATTAGAAGCTGTTTGCATGAAGTGTTCAGCACTAAAATCTGATTTGTGATCACTCAAAATTTTATTTTGTGGTATTGCTTGCAACTATGGGATGTAGATAGATCAATTTCCATCTCATTCCTAAACCCTGAACCAAGAAGTATGGTTAGTTTATAATATACAAGTTCCTTCTATTTGAGACTTTGACGATTTTCTTGTTTTATTTTTTTAATTCTATTATGGAAAATAAATTTTCAATTAATGTTTCTTTCAATACATATCATGATCACTTACCATTGCCCAAGTGATTCCAGCAGCAATCATGTTTGTAGGATAAATCTACAAAAATACATGCCCTGAAATTTTAGTGCTGAAATGGTAAAATATTCTAATGACCTCTTGACAAAACACATTTGAATCAGGGACAGGTGAATCTGGAAGTGTGAAGAATAAAATTGTCTTTAAAATTATAACTTATTTGTGATCAATTCGTTATCATTTTGTCATGACAGATGTGGCTATTAAGCAGAGACATTGTAAAATGCTATAATAACTTCTAGGATGTCTGAGTGGTCACAGTATATTAGATAGGAAAATTATTATGCAAAATAATTAGCAGCTGACCTGTACATAAAAGAGGAAAGGATCCTGACCTGTATAATTTGCCATGTATAAATAGTCCCACTATAACAGACTTGACACCAAACTTTTTTTGTTTTTTGTTTTCTGGGCCAGACCCAATGACACACAGGGTTTACTCCTGGCTCTGTACTCAGAAATCGCTCCTGACTGGGACTCGAGTACCTTATGGGACGCTAGGGGATTACATCCTAAGTCAGCCACGGGCAAGGCAAACACCCTAACGCTGTGCCATTGCTCCGGCCATGACACCATACTATTTAAGTCAATGATTGTGGAGTTGGAAAGGGTCATACATGGAATTAGGCAATCACAGGACTGAGATGAGAAATGTTTTCGATTTTATACATGTTTTCAACAATTAACTATTAGGTATGATGCTTGCTATAAGCTTCTTATTTTAAAGGAATTCTTCATCCTGATGCAAACAGATTATATATACATATTTTGTTTATTTATTTTGGTTTGTTTGTTTATTTTATTTTATTTATTTATTTTGGGGTCCACATCTGGTGATGCTCAGGAGTTACTCCTGAGACACTGGTAGCCAGTTGAGGTTGGCTGAATTTTGTCCCCTTGAGATACTCAGGAATCCCTCCCTCCTCGTAGGCTCAGGGGATCATATGGAATGTGGAGGCCAGGGATCAAAACAATCAGCCACATGCAAGGTAAGCACTCAATTCATGGCACTCTCTCTGGCCCCCAACAAATATTAAATATTTTAATTCTGTGCTTTTAGCCCACAAATAAAAGTTGCTTTTAATCAGATTTGTTCTTCATATATAGAAAAGATTATATTTTCTTTATCTTTCAATAAAGTGAATTCCAATAAATATTATTTATTATTATTTCATAGTTTTATTTCTGGAAAACATAGAAACATAGAATCACATATAAGCACCTGTGCCCACACAGTTGTGTAACTAATAAGATTTTTTCCTATTTTTTCATATATTACCCATGTGAGCCTTAATATCACACTTATAATACAAAAATACACTAATGAGTGGCCTTTAAATTAGTGAAGCAAGATAATTTTTATTGAACTAAATTTATTTAAAAAGACATGAGGGGAGAGAGACGAAGATATCTCCAACAGGGAACATTGGTTTTTCCAGTCTGGAAAAAAGCAAGCAAACAAAGATGTATGTGCAAAGGAGAATATGGGCCACAGAAAGCAAGCCATGAGTAGCTTTTAATTTTTCTTGTAACATTCATATAGTAGTTATAGTTTCTTTCTATATATCTTAAGAAATTTAAGAGTTAAGCATATTGGCTTGAATTTCTATTTTGTGAAAGCTTTTAACTCTTGGTTTTATTTATTTATAATATATGAATTTTCTAATTTTTTATGTTCTTACTGTTCTTTTAATTGAGAAGTTTTGATTAAATTTGTTTATCCATTTACATCCAACTTTTAAAATTCATCATCAAAATTGTTTATTACCTCTTTAATACTCTTAGGATCTTATTAATGGCTTTTATATTTTTATACCTGATGTTGATTATTCTTGCTAATTTTTCATGATCAGTCTCAGACGTGTAAGATGTTCATTCTTGCAAAAGTCTATAAGATATATATTTACTTATTTAAAACATTTATTTCTCACTTTCAACCTTATTTGTTTTTGACTTTACATTCTTTCTCAAACTCCCTGCAGGAAGCATAAATTATAGAGATTTAATCATTTATTTAATGTATAAGGGTTATAAATTTCTCTCTAACCAGAATTTTAGCTATATTTCCCAAGTTTTGGTATACTTTCAATATAATTTAATTAACTTTTTCTCTAAGTGTCATTGCAAATTTTTCTTCCACTCACTTAAAAGTGTGTTTTATTATGTAACACATTTGAAATGGGTGAGCTCAGGAGCTTGTAGAGTGAGTTAGGCTTTCCAGTAGCCAGTTCAGGTTGGCTGAATTTTGTCCCCTGAGCAGCATTAGGATTGATTTTGAGTGTAAAAACAGGGGTAGCCCCTACGCATCACTGGATCTGGCTCCAAAAACAAAACAAAACAAAACAAAAAAATATATATAGTGCTCATTGGAATACTTGAGTTCTAGTTCTCTAGTTTAATTCTATTGGAAAGCATATATTGGTTTGTATGTTTTAAAATGTAATACTTTGTTAATTATTAATTTTATGTCCTTATATTAATAGAAAATCAAAATTCAATTAACAAGTTATGAGTATTTAATTTCAAATTCAGTTAATTAAGGCAATTTTATACAATATGCTAAACAAACGTTTCATATTTTTTGCTGTGTTTTTTATCTTTTGACTACTGTGTCAGACACTAGGAAAGTATCCTTACATTTCCAACTATTATTATGGGATTATCAATGCATAGTTTGAGGTTACATAATAAAGTATGTAAAATTATAACATTTGTGCATTTGTCAGAGAATGCCTTATATGCAATTTTTTATAATTTATGACAGTGCTTTAAAATAAAATTGATTATTTTCATTTTTATTTATTTTTCTTTAATTATTTTCTTTTTGGTTTCTCTCTAATTTTACCTTTTTTCTTATTTTTTATTTTTAGTTTTTGGTGTCATGCTGGTGTCACTCAAGGATTACTTTGGCTCTGCACTCAGGAATCAATCATAGGGGTGCTCAGGGATCATTTGGGATGCCAGTGACCGAATCTGGGTTGGCTGAGTGCAAGGCAAATGCCCTACATTCTGTGTTACCACTCCAGCTCCTTATTTTTTTTACCTTTTTAAAATAAAATTTATTATTGGTGTCGTGGTAATTTTTCTTTCAAATTAAATTACACAATCTCACTTAAATCAGATATTGTTGCTGATATTTGCTAAGTTTATCCAATGTAGATTTGGTAGAGCTTCTTTACTGCATAGTTTGATAAATTTGTCAGGTTTTAAAAATATTTTATTATGTTCAAATCTTTCTCTGCCCTAATGTATTTTTCTCCATTCATTTGAATTTCTAATAACATGTTACTCTTTTGTGTCATGTCTTTAGTCTATTAGTTACCAAAATTTCTCCTCTCAAATTCATTACAGTCTTGTTTCTTAGTTCCATTTTTATGTTTCAGTTTTGATATTGAGCATGTATGTTGAATTTTATTTATCTTTATTTATGTAATTTTTGGAGCGTTTAGGGATAACACCCAGCAAGGATTTAGGATTTAATCCTTGATCAGTACTTAGAGAATACTAATTGTAACTGCTGTATTTAGCTATGTATTAATTTATTGGAAGGGATTTAGGCCCCTCCAGGCAGTATTCTGGGCTTGCTACTGGCTATGTGCTCAGGAATAATTCCTGATGGTGCTCATTGGGACAATGTTGTGCAGGAGATCAAATTGGATTCAGCCCACATGCAAGTCCAGAGCTTTTACTATATCTTCCAGATTCTACCTGCTATATATAAACCACCTAGCTAGTCTATTTATGGTTAAATTTTTATTTTCAGACATTTGATCTGGTCAGTTGTATGCTTGGTAATTTGGAATTGGTATCAGACATTTGATGTCAGTATCTCAAAAAGTATTTATCTTAATATGGAAGAAACTGAAGTAGTTACAATTTCACTAGATTGGATTAGAAAATGATCATTCATGAGTGTGTTTCATTCCTTGTACTAGCTTGCCCTTTTTAATTTCTCTACTAGAACACAGCCCTTCAGTGTCTAAATAATGACCAACTTCTTATTCTAAATGTGCTTCAGGTTTTACCTGAACACTACTGGAAGCTCCATCCCACTGCTTTCTATTTACATCTCTACCCAATATTGATTATATGCTAATAATCAACTAAAGTGAATGCAATTCGCTTCTTTCCAGAACACTACTGGAAGCTCCATCCCACTGCTTTCTATTTACTTCTCTACTCAATATTGATTATATGTTAATAATCAACTAAAGTGAATGCAATTCCTTCTTTCCAGATCTTGATTCCTTAACTTGTGGCTGTCTTTGTCATTTCCCAGTGCTTTCCATCAACATGTATTCCTCCTCAGAATTTATATTTATTGGAAGTATTCCCTTTATAATTCAATATCTTCAGAAATCTTAAGAATATTAGAATTCCATACCATTATTTAAAACTGCTTAAATCAGAAGGGATTTTAGTGTTAATAATTTGAAGTTGGAAAAGGATAGACTCTGGGGAAAAAATTACCAAAAATTTTCTTTGCATCCCTTTCCCACACACATAGGAAAACTCCTTTCCACTGAGTATGTTTATTTTATAAAGAAAATTACCTACATATTAAATAATATTATTGAATCTTACATTCTCATACAGTAAAACATATGTACATTTAGATTATTTGCATGTCATAAAGCTTTACTGAATAAGAATTTGTGTAGGTGGCCTTTCATGGATATTTGTTAAATCCTACTTTAAATACTGTTTGACTGTTCTTCATACATTTCAGCTTAGTTCTGGGTCTGAGACAATCTAAGACAGTAATTTTGTAGAGAACGTGGCTTCATGGAAAATAAAGCAAGACAAGAATATATAACCAGATTCTGGTTTTGAATACCTTAGTTAAAATGGTACTTTTGTATATGTAATAAATTATATATACATATGTTATCTATAATTGTTTATATATAATGAAACAACATATGTAAGATCTGTTATATATTACTATATATCATTATAACACAAATAATTGTATATAAAATGAATAAAAGAGAAGCAGCAGCTTTAGTAATCATTATTACTAAATAATGATTTACTAAATGATTTAATAAATCATGATTACTATCAGTACTCATAGTCATCTCTTTTATTTTTTTAATAGGGGTCATTTCTCACTCAAGAGCAAACAGGACAGATACTCTGGCAGTGTTCAAGGTGCCATGTGGTGTAGAGAAATACAAATCCATGTACTTTACTACTTAATCTATTTAAAAAACACAGTCCTGATTAACTTTTAATAAATACTTGGGTTATTGGAGTCTGAGAGATGGCTCAAAAGCCAAATGTGCTCACTTTGCATGATCAATCCCCAGCAAGCATATTTTCTAATCATCCTTGAGCACTAAGTCAGGGGCAGTTCCTGAGTACTATCAGCTGTGGTCCCTAAACCAAACTTCCATTTCACCCTGTTTTTATATACTATTTTACATTATTACAATCACTCACAGATGAATTTCTATACTTAAATTTCATGCTTCTCATGTCACTGAAAATTTTTACTATACATTATTTAGGTAAATGTATATATATATATATATAGAAAATATATTATAATTTTTTTAATAATGGTATTTGTGCCCTTTAAGGTGGACTTTTATTTAACTTTTATTTATTGTTGGATTTATTTTCTATCATAAATAACATTCTTTGCAAAATATATTTTAAGAAAATGGCTATAAATTGCTAAACAAAGACATTTAACTTCCTGTTATCCTGTCATTACTCTTGATAACGCATCTAAATTTTTCTTTACTGTATTTCATTTCCTTCTCTCTATATCTAAAAGTAGAGATATGTCTTATTATCCATAGAGCATTCCTTCACTACTCCTACCAGTTGATTTTCTCCTTGTTATTTATATTCTTGCCTGGTATGGAAGATAGTCATCTTATATAACCCATGTCTTTTGACCTGACTATAAATATTCATCATTACATCTTCCCCTGTAAAGCATTCCTCTAGAATATGCCTCTCTCTTACTCTCTAGTAAAAATATCTTAAACACTTTTGCTGTCTGGAACTGACTGCTTTCCAGGTTTATTAGGATATATGTACTCTAGGAAATTAGTGAGTTCAAGGTAGAGTTTTGTGATTATTTTGTGACCTCGAACAGGATTTTTCTGAGTATGATGAGTAACCCGGAGGTTCTAATATTACAGTCAAAGTAGTGTCACTATCATTGAAAATGTAAGTAGTTGCGATTATTTGTTAGTCTTTAGCATACTAATGTGTTAAAAAGCAAAGTAAAATAGTAACTTATTAATTTGTTGATTATTTATTGAAACATTTAATAGCTAATTTCATGATTAGTGTTGAAGGCATGTCTTTGGATGTTAATAGTACTAAATTTTATAGGCATGTCTTTGGATGTTAATAGTACTAAATTTTATTGAGGTCTAGAAACTCTAGAAAGTGGTACATTTTCTAGCATGCATTAAAGAATTGTTTATGTACAAGCTAAATTAACAGACAGTGAACTTACTATTAGCAAAGAAATTCCATTGCTTCTTTCATTTTGCTTAACCATCCTTGATTGTTTTGTGATTATTGCCTGTTAAGCATTACTGAGAAATTGTGAATAGCTACCTAGGTATTTGGGTTTTTGCTCATTTTGCTCAGGAATTCAATGCTGATTTTTACCGAAGATTGAAAGTTGAATTTACAAAGAATTAAATGCTGATCTTATCAGTAGACATATGCCCCACATGTGTGAGACCTGAGTTTAATTATTGTAACAACAAACAACATGAGCAAATAAATCCAAAATGAGAAGAAATAAAATTGCATGTACCAAGATATTTGGGCCTTTTCCTTAGTTTAAGATAAGACGTTGTTAACTAAAGAAATGAGTATGTTTTGTTTTGTCTTGAATTTTAGATCACACTATGAGAGCTCGGGATTTATTCCTGAGGTGCTAGGATCCTGGAATACCTCCAATAGCTTCAGCCCTTGCACTCACATACGCAACTCTAATATATTAGATCTTTTGAATCAGAGAGCTGAAAATTTGTATCTGTTTTAATAGCAACTATCCATGTGACATTTTATAATTTCCTATTTAAGTTATTTTTTCTTAATATTATGAAATCATTGCAGGTTTTATGGGGAGAGATACCTCTCACCATTTAATTTTATAAAATTGGATTCACAAAACATGAAAGAAGAATCATTTGTGGAAATTGTTCTTTTCCAAGTGTTCTTTTCTTTTAATACCATATCTGAATACTAGATTGTTTCTCCAGATGTTATGGACTCATATTTCCTTCTCATGAATCTGATTGTAGGTTTCAGGCTATGTTTCTCAGGATTTGTATTATATCTGTCTTAGCTGTTTTTTTTTTCTTTTTAAATAAATGTTAGATGCTTTACAGTTTGGATTCAATTCAAATAGAGGATATTTCCAACGAACTCATGCTCATCCATTTCCTCCCTAGAGAATGATGAAAAACAGTTAGTTTTCTCTCCAACCCTCTGATAGGGCAAGGACTATTATTGTTTTTTTCTCTCCTAATATATTGTGTATACTGACCCCCTCACTCAAACCTTAGGTCAAAGGGAAAAGCAGTGATTGCTTTTAATTAGATGATTGCTACCATATGCTTCCCTTTTGGTGGAATCCAAGAAAAGAATCCTAAAAAGAATTTTTTAAAAAAGGCTATAGAGCATGTCATGAAGGTCCCGGTTTTGACTTTTTGATGACAAACATAGCATCTCCTGGTGAGGTGAATTTTAGCCTTGTTATGTAGTAACTGTGCTTTTGAGCAAGCTGTTTAAGTCGTTAAGGTCTCAAGTTTCTAACATATGAATATTTTGATGGGTCTTATGAGGAAAAAGTAACTGTCCTTTGTTGTGAGAATCACATATGATAGTTGTCTTCATGTAGTTTCTTTGGGGTCTGACACATATATTTTATGAATATTAGCTTTAAAAACCCACATTTGAGGGGGATTAAAGGGAACAGGAAAACAGAAATAGGACCGTGGTACGGCACTTGCTTTGCACACCACAACTCATCAGGTTTGGTCCCTAGTCTTAAATATGGTCCTCTGAGCTCTGCCAGCTCTGCCAGCAGTGATCCCTGAGTATAAAGGAATAAGCTCTTAGAACCATCAGGTGTGGTCCTACAACCATCAAACATAAAGAAAAACATAAAAAAGCCAAAGGAAACAACAGAAGAAATATGGTATTTTGATTTGAGAAATTCCAAAATTAATTTTAGAAAATTAATTCTGAGTTTCCAAGATTCCTTTAGATGTATCCCAGAAAGTTACTGTGGTCTGCTAGAGATTGGAGAGGACATTCTTTAATAGGGTCTGACAGGAACCTTAGCTGTCTTTTGCATAGCTGCTTTTGAGTAAGTTAGGTTTTATGATGATTATGCTCACCATTGATAATTGTGTTTGTTTTGTATATATTTCATGTGAAGCAGTACTGTTATAGAAACATGTCCAGAAAACTGGGAGAATGTTTCCAGAGTTGTTCTGTTGAATTGGGGAAAATTCTAATAAAAAGTGTACTAAAAGAGAAGTCACTTACAATTCTATCCTATATCTAGTATATAGAAGCCAGATAATGAATAATGACTGATATCTATCTATCTCTTCATTCTTGCCTATATCTGGGAAAGTCTTTTGGTAGCAACTTTTAAAAAAAAACTATTTTCTAAAGTTGATTAATCTAGATATTGCAAATTAAAGGTTCCTAGACTTCAGATAAAATGTGATCTATAAATATTTACATGTTTCACTGTGAGGGTACTTGGATTGTTTTAGTACTTTTCATGTTTTATAATTTCTCTATAGAAATTTTGTGGGGACAAAACTGGGCAAGCGTTTTACTTTATAGATTTAGAACCATCTATCTGATAATATTGAAAAGATAAGTAACACCTGTGTGCGTTGCAGATATTGAACCAAGCAAAGTAATTTGTTGAATTGTTCTTGTGTTTTTCCTGTGAGATCACCTTATTCTGGAATCCTCAGGCTGTTAAAATGTTCCTATTTTGATGTATTTCTTTTAAGATCACTTACAACAATCTTCAGGAGTGACATTTATTAGTCTTGTGGGCTCTCTGGTTTTAACCTGAAAATTTTGCTCATCAAATGTGAGTTCTTTGAGGAAATCTTTTGTTGTTCATGTTACTGAAACTTTATATTTTGATCCCTTAAATTTCTCATTTTTCACAGGAAAGTTTATGCTGAGATAAAAACAATCCTGATGGAGAGTGCATTGCTAAGATCATGGCATTTCATTGCCAGGTTTCAAATTGCGTTTGTCTGAAAATTTGACTCCTAGCTCTTAGCTGTTGAAGTAGCTGGTTGCTAGAGCATTGTTTCCTAAAGAGGGCAATAACTTTCCTCCTAGGACAGGACGGACTTAGCAGCTTCAGTTGCAATTGAAGAATAAGTTACGTTTGCTTAAGCTAATAGCTGGGCAAGCTTGGGAACATCTAAGGGAGAGAGTCTGTGTGTGTCTCAGTGTGCAACTCTGTTTAAATCTAGTATTAAGGTTTATGTCTATTGATTAGGGAGTTTAGGATCACACATAATTGTGTTCAAGCAAAACTCCTTGGGTGTTCAGGGGAACATATGTGGTGCCAGGGATTTAACCTGAATCAGATGTATGCAAGGAATGTGCCTTACTCACTGTACTATCTCTGTAGTCTCTACGGCTTTTATCCTTTGAATATTGTTAGTGTATCCCAGTGATGTTTGGGGGACATCATGATACTCAGCCCAGTCTGGCATGGCAGGGTCAGATGTTTGGTGCTTGAGTGTTCATCAGAGCACAAACAGAAGTCTTCAGGGGGGGGGGGGGGTTACAAAGACAGTATCTTTCATAGGCCAAGCAAGGCATGACTGACAAGAGAGGTTTTCCTAGAAACCGGGTTTAATAAAAGATCAAGAAGTGTAGAGAGAGGTCTGAGGCCTTACAGGGGTCTCAAACTCGCGGCCTGCGGGCCGTTTGCGGCCCTCCATACAACATTTTGTGGCCCTGCCCTAGAGGAATTTTCTTTTGTTTTGTTTTGTTTTAGTTGTTGGGGTCACACCCCCCAATGTTCAAGGCTTACTACTGACTTTGCACTCAAGGATCACCCCGACTTTGCCTCCTGCGGCCCCCAGGTAAATTGAGTTTCAGACCCCTTGGAGAAAACAGGAGAGGTGGGTTTGAGACCAGGGTAAGAATCCAGTCAGACAGAGGACCAGGAAAGATATAGGCAGGAGGAGCAACAGGGCAGTCTAGCCAGCAGTTTTTTTAGTGAAGCCATTAGGAAAATGCAGCCAGAGTCTGCGAGATACAGCAGCAGCAGCCACCGTCTACCAATCAAACCCACGGTCCCACACTCAATGTGGGATTCTATATTTATATTTTATATTCCGGGGTTTTATATACCCCCCAGGCAAATGCCACACAATGACAACTAACCAAGGGGCCATCTTAAAGGGGCAAGACAGACCCCTTTTATGGCTGTTACAGCAGTATGATAGAAGTATCCCAAGGTGTTCAGAGGGTTATGTGATGTCAGGGATCTAACTTGGAGCATTACTCAAACAAATCATGTATTGCACAATTTTGAGCTATCTTCTGGTCCCAGATGTGGAACTGATGCTAGGATATTGTATGTCTATAACTCAAACTGTGAGTTTGAAAAATGATTATGCATATGAAAATATCTCACTCATCTATGGGTTTTAAGAAAAATGAAAGACATTCTTGCAATAGTAATTTTCAGACACAAAAGAGAAAAGAGCTGGAAGTTCCAGCTCACCTCAGGAAGCTCACCACAAAGAGTGATGAGTTTAGTTAGAGAAATAACTACGTTTTGAACTATCCTAATAATGAGGGAAATAGAAAGCCTGTCTAGAGTACAGGCAGGGGTTGGGTGGGAGGAGGGAGATTTGGGACATTGGTGATGGGAATGTTGCACTGGTGATGGGTGGTGTTCTTTACATGACTGAAACCCAAACACAATCATGTATGTAACAAAGTTGGTTAAATAAAAAAATAAATTAAAAAAGAAAATATATGTAGATATTTTAAAGGTAGCATTTTATCTAGTGAATAGTGACATTAAAAGAAGTTTTATTATCAGTGAACATTCAAAAGGTTAAATTTTGCTTTATGACAATCTTTTTGTTAAAGTATGTTATTTAACATTTTAAGAGCTCTCATGCTTGCTTGTGTTTTGCATGCTGACTATGTAATTTCTACATTACCCCTTGAGGCAATACTGTTATTTTTTTCTTTTAAGAGATGAGAAAACCAAGATAAAGAGAAAAAATAAATTGTCTATGAACATAAGAAGAAATTATAAGAACTAATATTTAAAAAATAAATCTGAGATATAATGAGAATGTGGCTCAAGTGGGTAAAATTTTATCTTGAATGTGTGATGCATAGATTTGATCCTCAATACGCTTGGCTCATCTCCCTCCTTAAGATCTGCTAGATGTGGACTCTAGTACAAGCAATAACAATAGCAAAGGTAAAATAAGACTAGACAAGCACAACAACAACAAAATACTTTCAATAAAGACTTCACTATAAAAAGCCCTATATTCATAAAGTTACAAGTAAAGTGAATATTCTGAAAATTACTTTTGTAATTTTATTTCAAAGATCATAATTATTATTTTTATTACCTTATTTATATATGTTTCTACCAATTATTGCTATCTCAAATATCTAGTTCTGAAATCAATTGTTACCTTGTATATCCTTGAGATTTCCAAGCAGGGCCTAGAAGACCTGGCATCACGTTGTATATCCTGGTTTATAGATAGGACTTGATTGGTTCAATCTTGAACTCAATGCTGCAGTGATAATGAAGAGTTTCCATTCACAGTGCTCAGGACCACTAGGACAACAGCTGGTGGATCTTGAGGGACTATGTGATGCCAGAGGTGAAAATTAGGACTTTTTTGCATGACAGCACATGCTCTAACCCTTTGAAGATATCTCACCAAACCTAACTTTCGTATTCTTATTGTATAAGAATAAAAATAATCTTACATTATTCACTTGAACCCTGTTCTCATCATACCTCTGGTTGATTTGATTTCAATCTTAGTTTTACTGATGCATCAATATCCGAGAGCCACAATGTGCCAGTGATGGGAAGAATGCAGGTTTAAGGGTTCAGTACTTACAACGATGTATGCTTCTAACTTGAATACAAATCTAAACTATTTTTAAGACATCAAAGAAATCAAAGCTTAGAATGTCATTGTTGAGGCAAGCAGAAATCCACTCACAGAGACTTTTCTAAGTCATTTGCATATGGTTGTAAACTAATTGCCTTAATTTGGGATATTAGAACTTTAATAGTTTTTCTTTAATGTATATTGAATAATTTTTTATTCAGTGGCTTCTTTTGCTTATGACAAGGAACATGATTATTACAAATGCTCATAGATTATCAATAAATAAACATATACCCTTGATATCTCATGTACTAAATTTTTTATCATGTAATTGACTTTTTACCTTCCTCAAAATGTTGATCACTCTCAAAAAAAAGGGCATTTTACCTCTTCACATATGTGGATAACTTTGCTTGATTTGGGCCACATGAGTAGTGCTCTTGGCTCAATGCTCAAGGATAACTCCTAGCAGTGTTCTAGGGATCATATGAGGTACTGGGGGGGTCTAACCTGGGTCAGTTACATGCAAGACAAGAGCCCTACCTTCTGTGCTATTGTTCTTACCCTCTGTGAATTATTTTACATATACTTCCTGGTACTATTATACTATAATATGGCAGGGTCTGAACTTTCCCCTTCTTTCTGTCTGATAACTGTCTCTCTCATCCCTCTCCCTCCCACAGCCCCAGTTCTAAAATGTAGACTTGGTGATGCTAGAGGTCTTCATTAATTTTATTCAATCATGTTCCTAATGTTTAAAATTGTTATTAGAATGTGAACATTAAGAATATACTTTTAGAATTGAATCAAAATATTTCTATACAGTTTTATTATCCTCAATTTGATGTATGAGATTACTAATCCTTTACTTGTATGGATCACTTACTTTATGCCACAACTGGTAAAATAACAGATTAAGAGTAGAATCTATTATTCAGCTAGTTCTGCTGCCTATGCTCACTCCAAGTGACTGTCAATCTTTAAGTAGTATTTTGATGTTTTGGAGGGGACTTAAGCTTCAGCAGCCATGAGGCCCACAAATGTTCTTGGTCTTTTGGTGGTCATAGAATCCTAGCTGAGTTCAGATTTCTTTGTGTTTTTATTCTAAATTGAACTATTTTATATAGTTCTGTGAGATCTGGATTTTTTTGCTCAGGTCCTTAAGCTTCCATCTGGTCTTTAGTTTAGAAGGAGAAATGGCCTACAAGCAGAATGAATAGGATAATAAGAGAGGAGATAGGGTAAGTGAGCTGTAAATGAAAGGAAAAACCAAAGGGAATGGATAAATGGGCTAAAAATGATGGAAAGTCTATAATCAGGCATTACAGGGAAGTAGGATAAAATAATACCAAAAATATGTAAGAGTTTTTATTTCTTATAGGTAAAATTTAATTTATGATAGAAATATTTTTATTCATAATTGAAAAGGCATGGCATTTTTAAACTTTATTTCTATATTGAAGTATTAATTATTTTGTAATGTTAATAGATATTTATTGATTTAAATCAAATTACTGGCACGTTCCAAACACCTAAGTATATATACTGTATAAAGTTTCAAAGATAGCTATATATATTTCACAATTTTTATTTAAAAATATTTTATGATTTCTCAGTAATGAGGTTTCTCAAAAATTGGTATACAGCCAGGTATAAGCTTTCAACTTTGTGTTCTCTTTTGTAAGCACTGTGATTACTAGTAATTGTTGAGTGCCTTGCCTGTTTTCAATTAAATTAGAATATTTGTATTTAAACCTTTCTAGTCCTGGTTCAGAAAGAGCAAAACAAAACATCACAAAGTAACAGAGCTGTACAAACCTGTACTACATTTATGACTTACATGGGTAAATTTCACCTCTCTATATTATTTATTTAATATCCAAAATGCATGTATTTTATTTAAATATCTTAAAGAATCTGGTAAGTGTGTACCTTATACCTAAGCAATAATGTATTTTAGAGTGAAAACAGCAAATGTTGGTATTTTCTGAGTATCCAGCTTATCAATAGTATAATTTTTGAATACTTATTATACTGTAATCTATTGAACATATGTATTAGTAAACACAAATCAAAATAAATATATTAATTTATGAATTTAAATGGATGTATAACCTCCTTTGGTACCTGAATCATATTTTAAGAAATCATAAGAATTTGTAAATATTCTTAACACCAAGTAAGTGTAATCAATATACCTTTAACTTTTGCATGAATAAATGTAAATATTTCATATTTAAGTTTAAGTATCCTACATTAAATAATTTTAGAAATATAGCAGCATATAAAATTCTCAGACCAAATTGGACATTTTATATTACATCATTATTATCATTGAAATCAACGTACATGAGGTTGGGTAAATAGTACAGTGTGTATAGACTTGCCTTGCATCCAGTGATCTGGCTTTTTTTTTCCTTTGGTTTTTGGGTCACACCTGGCAATGCTCAGGGGTTACTCCTGGCTCCATGCTCAGAAATCGCTCCTGGCAGGCTCGAGGGACCATATGGGACGCCAGGATTCGAACCAATGACCTTCTGCATGACCTCCATGCTATCTCTCTGGCCCCCAGTGATCTGGATTTAACACCTGGCACCACCTATAGTCTCCTGAGCTCACCAAGACTGATTCCTTCGCGAAGAATCAGGGTTAGTACTGACCATATCTGGATTTGTCCCCAACAAAAAAAAGAACTGATTATACATGATCTACAATCTTCAAGTACTGCCTGTTACACTATTGTCTATTGTTCTTTCTCTCTCATAGTTTTATATTCCTATCAAGATTAACCTCTTTACTATAATTGATTTTCATCTCATTTTGTCTAATTTTATTTTCCTGTTGAGAAAAAATGTAATAGGAAAAAAACTAAATAAATGTAAATACTGGGAATTTGGATTAAAGAAAATTGAAAGGTGTGTGAGAAATGAATGGAAAGGATGTCATTATATTAACATTTGAAAGAAAAAGAATGCTAATTCTTTTAAGGTTGCAGGATACAACTAAGTCATTTTAGGTATTAGGAATGACATGCAAAATCCCAAAGCCAAAAATAGTCAAACTATATTAGACTGCAAATAAGTTTATCTACATTGAGAAGAATGTACAAAGGTATCAATAAGAGTGTAAGAAGGATAAAACTACTAAGTGAATAAATAAAGGAAGAAATGTATAAAGAGTGTCTGGCTATATAAACACAAGCTTTCTCAGTCATATAAAAATCATGTGGTTAAACAATCAATCTATTAATTTTAGTAATTGAATTGCATTAACATATGTTAATCTGTTTCCTGGTTGAATACGAGATGTAGGAATATGTAATGAACCTTAATAAAAAGGGAAACCACATACCTATGTTTACTATTGCTGCTGTACTCAGTTCAGAGTTTTTCTACCTCAATCATAAAGGCTCATGATTTTATTTAAGTTCCTTTATACTTTTCACGAAGATGTTTAATTACTAATCTTCAGCCTGAGGCTTTTTTTTAAGCAAAATTATATCCATTCTTCAGAATAACTCCAAAAGTTTTCTTTAACTATTTGAATTGGCCGTTTAATTCATTGCTATCTTGATTAACACATAGGATTGGAACTACATAGTGCTGGTAGGTTTCTTCAACGTTCTCTTTCATGCACATTAACTTGATCTCTATACTCATTAGAAGCGTTCAAATAATGACTGTAAATGAATGACTAGTCTTGAGTAGACAGGGCTCATCTAATCTAAGTTTCTAAAGAAGGAAACTTGTAAAGTGAAGGTGATGGTGATTTTAAGTATGTATTCTTTGCAGTTGGAGCACTTTAGTATATATCCCATAATCATCTGATGTAACATATTAACATATACAACAAGTACTATTACTGATACCACAATAGCAAATGTGAAACCTGGCATGCAGAGATCCTGACAACATACTGCTATTCAGAAATAATTCTAGGGTTTAATTTTAGATCCACTGGCTGAAGTTCTTTCTCATGTCACTGAAAGAATTAGAACAACTCATGACTCCTCTTTTCATTTCAGAGTTTTCAATTGTTCTAAATATGTGCACCACTGCTGTAATCTCAATGTTTGTTCCCCTTCCCAGACATTGTTGGCTTGACTTCCAATTCTGCCACACCTCAGAATATGCTGCCACCCTGTTCTTTGACTACTCTGCTTCAGAAGTAAATTTTTTATAAAATAACTTTATTGATCATCTATTGTTATATTATAGCACTTTAAGACAACTAGTAGAAAAAGTGAGAGAATGCAAGATTTTTATTGTGTTTTGTTTAGTTTTGGTTTAGAATTTTGGGGTTATGCCTGTGGTACTCAGGAGATAGTCCTGGATCTGCACTCAGAAATTATTTGTGGCAAGATCAGAAGACCATATGAGATGCCAGGGATCGAACCCTGGCCAGCCACATGCAAGGCAAATGTCCTATCTGCTGTGCTATCACTTTGGTCCCAAAAATGCAAGTATTTATTAATCTCAAAAACTGACCATAGGATGAAGAAAATTAGTCCACTATTAGAGCACATGTTTTTCCAGTGTCTGAATGACTAAATTAAAAACAAAAGCATTCACATCTTATTTATATAAGTGTGTATCTAATAAATTATTGGCCCTTTTCTACACAATGCAAATATTGTTCTACAAGTTAGAAATCTAAGATTCTGCTTACAAACTTAGAGCTCTTTTTGTTATAAATTAGCTGAGGTAACCAAGCAATCCAAATATAGATTTTGTTTTTATTGATTTATTATGAAGCATATTTTTATGTAACATCATAGTATCAGTGATGATTCAGCATCTGGCTGATGGTCCCAGTTTCTGAGTCATTGAACAATTTTGGACATTGACTTGGTAGATTACGTGGAGGGAGTCTCTGAGGTTATGTCTTCTTTATTTTCTTTCTTTCTTTTCTTTCTTTCTTTCTGTCTTTCTTTCTTTCTTTTCTTTCATTCTTTCTTTCTTCTTTCTTTCTTTCTTTCTTTTCTTTCTTTCTTTTCTTTCTTTCCTTTCTTTCTTTTCTTTTCTGTTCTTTCTTTCTTTCTTTTCTTTCTTCTTTCTTTCTTCTTTTCTTCCTTCTTTCCTTTCCTTCCTTCCTTTTCCTTCTTCCTTCTTCTTCCTTCCTTCTCCTTCCTTCCTTCTTCTTCTTCCTTCCTTCCTTCCTTCCTTCCTTCCTTCCTTCCTTCCTTCCTTCCTTCCTTCCTTCCTTCCTCCTTCCTTCCTTCCTTCCTTCCTTCCTTCCTTCCTTCCTTCCTTCCTTCCTTCCTTCCTTCCTTTCCTTCCTTCTTCTTCCTTCCTTCTTTCTTTCTTTCTTTCTTCTTTCTTCTTTCTTTTTAATATTATTTATTTAAACACCTTGGTTACAAACATGATTGTGGTTGGGTTTCAGTCATATAAGATGACACCCCCCATCACCAGTGCAACATTTTCATCACCAGTTTCAAATATCCCTCCTCCTCTCCCGCCCTTACCTGTACTCTAGACAGACTTTCTATTTCCCTCATACATTCTCATTGTTAGGATAGTTCGCAATGTAGTTATTTCTCTAACTAAGCTCATCTCTCTTTGTGGTGAGGTTCATGAGGTGGGCTGTAACGTCCAGCCCTCCTATCTTTTGTCTCTGAAAATTGTTGAGAAATGTCTTTCATTTCTTTTTAAACCCATAGATGAGTGGGAACCATTCTGCGTCTTTCTCTCTCTTCTCTGACCTTTTCTTTATTTTTATCTTTATAGGGTTTTTCCAGCATTGCTAAGATATAGTAATATATAACATTAATGTAAGTATAAGGTATAGAGTGTGTGGATTTAAAAATATTTATATACCAGAAAATGATTAAGATCCATAGAGTTTGCTTTACTGTATTACATTAACTTGATTAATTTTTTATTGTTGATATCATTTAGGATGTACTTATAGGTACTATTCAAGTATATACTAAATATATATAAAATATATAATATATATATATTCACCATGTTGCAAAGTAGATTCTCAGAATTTATACTCTTGTAATGTTTGGATATTTCACTAGCACCTCCTAATTGGCAACCACAACTACAAATCCATTTCTGTGGATTCTAATGTTTTATATTCCTTAAATTAGTGATATCATACAATATTTTAGTCTATATTATTTCTCTTAACCTAATGCCCACAAGTTCATTTTCATTGTTGAAAATAGCAAGATTTCTTTCATTCTTAGTTAATAACATTATATGTGTGTTTATTCTGTGTTCCTTAATATTTCGGCAATTAGGTTGTTTAGTATTTTATTGATTATTATGAAGTATGGTGTCATCTAGTCATTATCATGTTTAAAATATTTTTCTTCGTTTGGAATATATCCATAATGAAAGTACTGTGGCAGTATAGCAATTTTTTTGATGGGAATGGCACATTTGGTGGTTTTCAGAGCGTACTTCCAGCTCTGTTTTTATGAATCACTCTTAGATGTTCTTGGGGCCCTTATAGGGTCCTGGGGATCCAACATGCAGGGTTGTGTGGTTAAGGGTAAAGAAGGGCTTTAACTCTCTTAGTTTGCTTTGGTCCCCTAATTTATAGTTCTTTTCTTATTTTGGATTCACTTTATAGTGGTTGCACTAGATTATAATATAGTGCTCAAGAATTCTCACTTATCAAGAACTATACGTAATATGTCTTTTGTCTTTTTGATGATAGTCTTTCCAATAAATATGAGGTGAAATTTTAATTATAGTTTTGATTTTTATTTCTTTTATGAATGACTTTGAGCATCATTATCTTGTTCTTGTTAGCTATTGTTATGTCACCTTTGGAAAAGTATCTTCAGAACAATCTCCTTCCCTATATTCACATTCACGTGCCAAAATTTTAGTTAATTGTGGTCAACTATGATTCAAAAATGTATCTTACAATAATTTATTTTTAGAGAGAGCCCAAATCTATAAACTTTTAATATACCATATTTTATTATAATTATCTGTATGATTTATACTTATTATTAATCTCATGATATGCCTAAATTATAAATTAGGTTCTAGAAAAAGTATACATGTATAGGAAAACACAAAACATATGTAGAATTTAGTGTTAGTTATGTTTTCAGATATTCACTGCAAATCTTAGAACTGGAGATCTTTATTTCTTAAGGATAAAGTGGATGCAGTATTTAGTTCCTCTACCCTTTCTTATTTGAATTGCCCATTTTATTTGCTTATTTTGTTTTGCATTTGTTTTCCCATGGAGTTATATAAATATGTATATTTTTATATTATTCCCTTATCAGATCATTCTCAAATAATTCTACCATTATTTATATAGGCTTCATTTTTATTTTTTGATGGGTGCTTTTTCTCTGCAAAAGCGTTTTATTAGATGTAGTTTTACTTAGTAATTTTTGCTTTTTTTGCTTGGGATTCTAGTATTATACAAAATTCTGTTCCCAATTGCAAATAATTTTCCCCACTATGTTTTCTTCTAGAAGAAGAAACTCCAAAGTTCTTAGATTTATTTTTGTCTTTTTTTCTCTCTCTTAGGATGGCTTCCATGCAGTTCTCAGGGACCCTAAGGGGTCACTGTAGTGACACTTTGCCAACAGAACCAGATGGTTTAGAAGTAGTGCCCAAAATATGGGGCTGTTGGATTTTGTGATGCCAGGAGCCACTGGGACCACTTTGGTGGTGCTTAGAGAATGTTCAATGCCAAAGATCCAACTGGGCTTAATCCAAATCCCTGTTATATCTCCAGCCCCTATTTTCAGGGGTTTTGTCCATATCAACCTAAATCTTATGAGTAATATGTAATTTATTTATTTCTACACTATCATTTCTAAGAAGAACAAGATTTATTATGTTTACATTAATGGTTTCGAGTCACAAAATGATTTGGAATAGTAGCAACTAAATATATCCAGCTTTCCCAGAAGAAATAAACAATTTCTTTATGTTTTCTAGCTTCCTTCCAACACATGTCTTTATTGTGAATCCATAAAATAGTATGCATTACAATTTATCAGGAGTGATTTAGATGGTATCCCTTTCCAGAGACATGAGACTTGGGTTTAATAACATTCCCTGAGGGTCCTTTTTTGCCTTAGAGTAAATGCTCTTTATCATTCTAAGCTTCTTTGCATGATTTTTGAACTTGATCCCTGGGATTCCCCAGAACAATTCATGATTCTGTTTTTATGGCTTAAGTACCTGGAATATTTTTCCTATGATTCAGACTGTGTTCTCTCTGTTTAACTTCATATGTTATTTTTCACTCTGGTGCTTTGATTTTTATCATTGTAGTTTCTCTCTTTACTTCCAAAATTTACCAACTGCCAATGGACTTTCCATTATCTCCTGTAGCCAAGGTCTTCCATGTGTTTTCTGATGGTCTCTTCTAATGGCCTTCATGTTAGCTATAATCTTTGTTCTTAACTTTCAATGTGGTCCAGACTCTCTCATAGATACCTGTATACAAAAACAGTATTTAGATGCATCCACTTGAGATTGTAGTGATCAGAAACACATCTATTTAGGTAGAATTTCCCATGACCATTTCAAAATAACACTATTACCTGGATTCCCATTTTGTAGCACAGGTCTCTGGTTGGGTTACCTGCCAGCTTTTTGTAACAGGTCTCCTTCCCTCAGTGTACAAACTTTTCCCCAATCTGGCTTACACTTTGTTATTTAATCCCAAGATCTGTAGCTCTACTCAGGCCATCTGTATTATTTCTCTGTTCTTTCTAATGTTTTGTAACATTCCTTAGCTTACTGTCCTCTGGAGATTTAAGTAGCCTTCTGGTTGATGTTTTAAAAAATTATTATTGAAGATGATAATCAGAAAAAGACCATTCACAGATATCTGCTGAATTTCTCTAGATTATACCCCTAGCTTTGTGGCCATGATTTTAGGTTATTTTATTTTAATTGCTTAGATTTTTGGCCAATTTATTATCAAGGTCACTTTGGGATAGCCTAGTTCTAATATCCAAGGATTTATACACAATGTGTACTTCGTTTGCATTACTTTCTTACTACTTTCATCAGAATTGTCTAGCAGCATTTGTCTTTTTATAAAGTCCTAATTTATTGGAATACTCTATTATCCTCTGACTGGGGGAAGCTCTGTGGAATATTTTCTGTGCTTAACTACTATCTCTCCAATTTTCTGTTGATTTAAAACCTTGAATACATAGAAACGAGCAGATAGATCACACGTAGGCATGTGTAAATGCAAGAACTAAGTAGTGGTCATCCTATTCAAATGTTTAGCAGTTGTCTCTGATTTATAATGGCAATTAGTTGTAACTAATTTATAGACTACAATCGCTTAACTATATTAAACAACTGAATACTTAGATGTTCTTAGAGACTATCTATGATATCCTTGATATTATGATACAATGTTTTATTTTCTGCAATTACTAATCCCTTAAAAGGGCACATTTATGAATATTAGTAAAGCCCATTTCCTAAAAAACCCCACACATGCAACTGGAAGGGCAGAGCACATGCTGGATTTAATGACCCACTGATTTCTTAATTGTGTATTTTTGGATGAGACACAATCTGCTAGCTAGGCATGGCTCCTCTGAGTTTTTTATTTATCTAATTCAATTAATCATCTACTTATATTTGAATTATATAAATAATGTATTTATATAACTTGTTTTTTCTTTTATTTTATGGTTTGGGGGCCACACTTATTTGTGGTCAGGGCTTATTCTCCATATGTATTCAGGAATTACTCCTGGTTGTTTTCAGGAGACCACAGGTAGTAAAGGGATCAGCCACATGAAGGCAAACACCTTAGGTGCTGTACTATTTCTCCTGCATGACTTTTTCCTTTAAATATAGAATGAGATATTTAGGAATTATATTTGGAATTTTAAAAAGCACTTTTATTCATCTCATATTGCTTCTATTTCAATAATTAAATCCAAAAATTAAACAATATTTAGTTACATTGCTTAAAAAGATTAATATAATTTGGTATATAACCTTTATGCCTAGAAGTTTTTCAGGTTGTCATTGTATTTTTCTAGAATTTAAAGAGGATCCTGGACAAGAGACAAGTTCCTTGGTCTCAAAGATTTTTAGAACCGTCTTCACAAAGTAGATGAACACAGTTTTCTCTTTCTTTTTTCTCTATTCTGTCTAGTCTACATTTTTCCAACATACACCTTTCTTGTAACAAATACTGATCAATTAGGATACATGACACTCAAGCATACAACCACAACTTAACAAACAGTATTTTAAATCTTTTGACTCTTTGACATGTTACTTGATAAAATGGGATAGAAACTTTGGACTGTATACATGAGCATGCATTTAATATGATAAAAGGAAATGTAATGTGAACAGATATATTTTCTAAAACATAAATTGTGTGTGTGTTTTAGCTTTCTTTCATTTGTTTACCATTCTAATTTCCCTTAAGCTCTGATTTTATGAAAATTTATCTAAGCTATAGAGCTTTGGTTTGAATAATGTTCCTTTCCTATTCAACTATAATGGCTTGACTTTCAGATTTGGAAAGGAAATGGATAAAGGAATTGTGTGTTCATGATGCCACTTTGCACCCTGAAATCTGCAGATAATCTAATGGGAAAGATCTTAGTCCTAGTGGAATATAGAAACATGTAAAAATCTTGCATTGATATACAGCACCTGCTGCAGCTGCTTTGCTCTTGGCAGGCATTTTCTCTCCTGCCAAATGCTATTGCAATTGCAGGACAAATCTAGATGGAAGTCATTTTTACTGGACACGTTTATAATCTACAGAACAAACTAAACCACCGAGAGCTAATTTCCCAAAGATCAATAGCTAAGGAGGATTTCAGAGGTTATTCTCTTTATCCAATTTACCCTGTCCTAATGAGACGGCTGAAACATATTTGGAATCTTTCTATTACAAACTCTTCTGAGAGTTAATAAAGACTATGACATCCATAAATCTAAATAAAAGAAGACTTGGCTGCCTACATGGTGATTCATGCCATGAACTGTTTTTCTGTACCTAGCAGGTTGTGCTATCAATGGCAGGTCTGAGACAAGGTCAGGTTTGAAACAAAATACTGAAGACTTGGCCCTAACTTAACAGACAAGACTTTCCATTGCTATAGTTTTACTGTGTATATTTTCTTTCTACCGCACCAAAAGATTTTATTTAAGGGAAAAGGGAGAAAGGCAGGGAATCTCTCAGATCACAGCAAGGAGGTCCCCTAAAAGATTCTCCATTTTTAAAATTTCTTTTTTAAAATTAGTTGCTGTTTATTTCAACAAAATGTGTATAAGTAATTACTGTATATCTAATTAATTTAGAAAGGTACATAAAACAATATAGAGTTGAAGAGATACTATAGGAGTTTAGTTACTTCCCTTCCAATGGTCCCAGTGACAGTTTGGCCCTTGAAGTGTACCAGTGGTTACTCCTGAGCACAAAGCCAGTTATAGCCTCTGAATACTATTGGGTCATAAGGTTAATAATGTATAACTGAAGAAAGTACAATAAAAGGTTATATTAATTATTATATGTAAAACTTTTGGGGATTAACTATATGTTATCTTTGTGCTAAGTATCTAACACTCATTCTTTTCTTTAATCTGGAAACATACATGAGTTTGGTCCTATTATAACACCAATTCAAGCTTGGAGAGCTGGTATCTAGAGAGGTTAAATAATTTACCTTATTACAAAAATGCTCCTTAATTCCACTTTCCATTTTGACTGTCATCTCATATCTTTCTTCTTCATGGTAGATAAACACCTTGGCAAAAGGCATAAACATTATCATTTTACTTGTTTACCTCCTGTTTGTTCATCAACTTGTCTAGTAAAGATCCTACCACACTACCACTGAAATAAAATCATTACTCAGGGTAATCAGTTCCCTCCTATTGCCAAATATAGTATCTTTATTTCAATGACTCTCAGCAACTTTCACCACAATTAACCTCTCCACTGTGAAACAATATACTATTTTCTATATTATTCAATTTGATCTTTTTTTTTTTTATAGAAAATACCTCAGACAAGGTTGCTGGTATTTACAGGAATCAATATCTCAGAATTTTGGGGGTTGAATTCTGAAGTCAGGGAGCCAGCCTGATTAGTGAGTGCCCTTTTTCTGGTCACAGTCTTCTCTTTGTGTCCTCACAGGATGGATGAGACTAGGTTTCTGTGATGTCTTTTATAAGAGCATCGATGCTATTTTAAAAACTTCTACCCTCTTGCTGTAAGCACTTTTTCTTTTTGGGCCATACCTGGTGACACTCAGGGGTTACTCCTGGCTATGTGCTCAGAAATAGCTTCTGGCTTGGGGAACATATGTGGCTCCAGGGGATCAAACCTTGGTCTGTCCTAGGTTAGTGCATGCAAGGCAGATGCCCTACTGCTTGTACCACCACTCTGGCCCTTTTCTTCATTTTTATCATTAAACCAAGATGATTAAGAAAAATTATGCACAGTTCTTCACATGAGGTTATAGAAACCTTCCTTTTCCATAAGCAAGTTTTAGAAATTCTATCTCCACATTACCTCAACTCTCTCCATTGTTCTGCATTTCCATTGTCCCCTGCTACCCCATTCTATGTACATAGTATTTGGTGAAAAACACATGCTTGAATTCATAAGATAAAAGAGCAGTCTGAATAATAAGCATATTTTTATTATATTACTCTAGAAAATACTCAAGCTAGAGCAGAGCTGTCTTAATTGGAGAGGATTAGAATTAATTTAAAAGATACTTGACAATGCCAACAAAAATTTTAAATACCTACTGAAGTGACTGAAATTCCTTGAATTTTTTTAAAAATTTTTCTGTTCCATAAAATTTTTTGGAGATACAAAATAATTGTTTTGAATTTTTAGAGGAAAAATGGGAAAGAAAATGAAAGAAGGACTCTTCTAAAAGAGTAAAACAAAATCAGTTACCACTCACAGGGCGAAATGTTAATCTTACCTGATGGTCAGACCAGCCCACGGCTGGGAGGTGGTAGGTAATTAAAGTCCTAGAGGATGGGGAAAAGAAAAGAGAGAAGGAGTAGGAGGAAGATGCAGGGGGAGGGACGGAGAGAGAGAGAGAGAGAGAGAGAGAGAGAGAGAGAGAGAGAGAGAGAGAGAGAGAGAGAGAGAGAGAGGGAGAGAGAGAGAGGAGAGAGAGGGAGAGAGAGAGATAGAGAGAGGAGAGAGAGAGAGAGAGAGAGAGAGAGAGAATGGATGCAGAGGCTGTTTAGCTTAGAAGTCACACATGGTGGTTAGGGCCTTATAATAAAGCTGAATCACTCCTAAAGCTTCATGACTGCTGTGGATCATTTTCTCACCGTCATCCTTATAACCTCAGACCCCCTTGCCTAAAGGGGTTTCAGGCACCATCCATTCAACTCCATCTTGCACTAATAAGGACTTGATTATTAATATTTAATGTGACACAACAGGCTAGGTATTTGCTTTGCACACAACTAACCCCAGTTTGATCCCTAATGCTATTAGAACCCTGGAGCACAGTACAAGAAGTAAATTCTAGGCACCACTTGCTATATATCAATTAAAAATAAAAAGGAACAATGAAAAAAACTGACAAGTTGACTTGAGATATTTCAAAACAGTATCTCCTTCCTTATTTCTAAATGCAGAAAAGCTAATGGCAACTTAATTCCTTTAATTTGCAATACTCTTCTCAGTACTGTTTTTTCTTTCTTTCTTTTTTCTTTCTTGTTTCTTTCTTTTTTTTGGCTTCTATGTTTTCTTGTTAACTGGTCATAATCCCCATCATCCTGTGTAAGATAAAACTTAAATTACCCAATGTGTTTTCTATCTTTATGGTATAGGGCTTCCAATTCAGAGGTAATTCTACACAAATCTAAGGCTTTACATTGTTTAAAGATTTTTCACGAACTTGTATTGTATCAGCCTTGGGTATTTGGGTCTTCCCAATGTCAATAGGGTGTTTTGATAGCAGAAAAGAAACAAAACAAAACGAGAAATATGAGAAAAGAATACTGTGAACCTCACTTTCCAAACTGACTTGTATTAAAGCTGCTTCAGATCTGAGTCATGGAAAAATCATAGTGATTAGAATAATGTGGTACATTGCATTCAGTAACAGTTAATCCTCTTATTAGTTTCATGGTAATATTTTGTTCATTTGTTAGGTTGAAGAGATTGTGTGAGAATGTTGTAGTTCCTGTCTTCCTCTGATCTTATTGGGAAAGCTGTAAAAATAGCTGTAAAAATAAAAGTGTTTCAGATTGAAATGCATTTGAGGCTGGGTTTTTTCCTATGGAGATGTCCCTTTGCCTTGTGCATTTTATCCAGACTTTAAGTTTGGGTAGTTGAGGCCCCCATGTCTTCTTCCCTTCAGAGGGTTTCCTATTCACCTGAGTGATCATCAGTCAAGGAAAGTCAGTGGGGGTGGATAGCTGAGCAATACATTGCATTGCCAAATGAAGAAAGGGCCGTGCTCAGGCCCCATGACTGTAGCAACCTACTGAGATTGCAGCTCTCAGGCACTTTGCAGGGCTGATTCATACAGCAGCATTAACATTGAATCTCAGGAGGACAGTTCTCTTCCGAGTCCAGCTAAAAATATCCAAATTCAGATTTATAATGACAGCAACTGATAAATGTTCTGGGGAAATGCAAGCAGTGTCATGGTCATGCTAGGAAACCTGTTCTAATAAACTGATGAGGGGAAGGAAATTGCCAACCATGCATCGACCCAGAGTGCCACTTCTCTGGGGATGGTGAACAAAATGAGCATGTTTTCCCTGTCACCAAAATTTCTTTTTTCAAACATCAAAGTAGGAAGTATCACTTATTGGTTAAAAAGGAATACAGAAAGTAAAGCACATAGTTTTCTTTTTTCTTTTTCTTTTTTCTTTCTTTTTTTTTTTTTTTTTTTTTTTTTTTTTTAGTTTTTGGGTCATACCCGGCAGTGCTCAGGGGTTACTCCTGGCTCTATGCTCAGAAATCACACCTGGCAGGTTCGGGGGACCATATGGGATGCTAGGATTTGAACCACCATCCTTCTGCATGCAAGGCAAATGCCCTACCTCCATGCTATCTCTCCAGCCCCTAAACACATACATTTGTTCCAAAGAAAGATATGACAGAGAACCAAAATCTTCTGGAAAATACTTTTACTTTTCTGTCAAGCAAAACAAATCTCTGTTTTAAAATACTCTTTATTCAAGATAAATAAAAGAATGTACCTTAATAGTCCTGCCTTTGAGTGGGAACCTCTAATTCAACCAGTGTCTATTACTTTTTAAAAGTTAATAGATAAAGTTGTCTGTTTATGCATTTTTGCTTGAAACCACATAATCTATATTTCTGTTGTAGTCTCATTCTTTCATTTTTGTTCCTCCCCACATTTTCAGAAGGCCTACTACATTAGACTGAGCTTCAACTTTGATTTATCTGTTCATTGGTCTTAACCAAGCACCTAAGCCAAATCTCATGATTGGCATTTTCTAGAATGATAATGTGCAGTGTACTAATAATGTCACCTCTGTACATCAAATCATCTCATTATAAATTAAATCATAAATCAAATGATTGATGCCTAACAATTAGTCTGAAAAACAGTCACAGAGGAAAAGGTTCCACTGACAAAAGAGTAGGGGTGTATTGCAGAAGCAGTAGGCGTTGGGGCCAGAGCATTTGCATAGTGTATGCCTTCATTTATAGTTTTTGTATTTGTATTGCATTTCATATACAGTAGTTGCATTTTGTTTATAGTATTTGCATATGTATAGTGTTTGCCAAGGGTTTTTTCCCTGCACATAGCCAACTTGGTTAAGTCCCCAGCACCACCTACGCATACTGTCAATAAATACTGATTATAGACTCAGAGTAAGCCTTGAGCATAGCCATGTGTGGTATTTCTCCCCACTCCAAAGAATATTCCCCAAAACAGTAGCAGTTTTTTTATGCATGGAGTGATACCATGACTGGATCCTTTCAGAGGTAAGGGAGTATACATAACAGATATATATTTCATGTGTGTTCTTATATACATACATATATGTGTATATATATTTATGTTAGTGGAACATGGCATAAGATATGGAAAAATGCTATCTAGATATTGGGTTTAACATTATTTTTAAATATTTTAATTCAGTTTATAAATATATATATATATATATATATATATATATATATATATATATATATATTTATAATTTTTTCTATTTTCTCTGCCAGACTCCTATAGTTCCGATCATTTATTTTAGGTCATTAACTCTGAAAATTAATGTTTATATTATTTTCTTGGCCTTGTACCATCATAATATGGCATCTAATGAACAGGTGGATGGTACAGGCCTAGAGGTTTGCCCTTGTCAAATGCTTGACCCTAAACCAAAAGTGCTGTGGAAGTCTTCCCTAGAGAAACCATGCAGAATCAGACCTCAGTAATGATATGCTAATGATCTAATCTGCTCTGTTGTCATTTGCTGATTTATTAAGTTGTGAAGCAAAACTAACAGAATTATCATTGTCTCCTTGAAAGAAGAAGTAAGGTAGGGTTTTAATTTTTCTACAGCATTAATTTAAGACAACTGTATGCATTTCACAATGTTTTAATTCTATTCTTCCTCCAGGGCTACCTTTTAACCTTTTTATTCAAATAATATATGATAATGGATAGGTTTTGAGCTTCAGCTTAAAAACAAATAAATCCTCCCCCTAACTCTGAAAAATAAGTTTGTTTTGAGACAGTATAAAACCAGTATGAAATGTTTTTATCAATTTCATGTAATTGTTAAAAATGATGTATCTTTAATATACATGTTGAAGCATTTGGAAGAAGTGGGAAAAACACCTTATGTTGAAATGCATCATCAAATAAGGAAGAATACAAAAATGAGGAATGGGGCATAATTTTATACAATATATAATTGAAGTTAAATATAGCAGATATCAGTATCACTATAGTATTTTAACCTTTTTTATAATGTAAGACATTGTAAAATGTTATGTAAAATGTTTTGCATTAATGTTAGGGTAAGAGATAAACTACTAGATCAATACTGGTAAAAGCATTTGTATAAGAGTCATGACATACTTACAAAATGGAGAAAAAAACGCATAGCCAGGAGTAATCCCTGAGCATCACTGGGTGTGGCCCAAAAACAAAAAACAAAAACAACAACAACAATAACAAAAAACTGGAGAATTTTTCCTGATTTATCAAAATACATACACAAATATAAAACAGTTGCATTTTTGAGTCAAACAAAACTATTTTTTCATCATTAGTTTATAAATCGAATCAGAAGAAAGAGCACTCTAGGGAAAAATATTTTTTTCATAACCCATCCACCTGTCCACTCAGTATTACATAAATTAATTTTTGTAGTTATTTTATGTATATAAAATGCCTCAGTTCTTCATAGTGAAAATGTCTTAATATATTTTTGGCAAATATATGGCATATTCACTTCAAGGAGAAAACCATGCAGAAAATTTAAACATCAAGAAATAAAAAATGATGACAAGATGATATGTTTAGGGGTCTTAGAACATTGTGTGTCACTGAACTTAGAACTTTCACTTGAAATCTTATGCAGGTTATTTAACTTCTTGGTACCTCAATAGTTTTATCTGTAAAGTCTGGTGAGTAACTGCTAATAATCAGTTAACGTAATAAAAGAATATTAATGTATTTAACCTAGATGGGAAGACCAAATGGGAAAAAGCAAATCACCCCGTAAGTGTTCATGACTTTTTCTTAGGAAAGATATTCCTTCTCATTATGCAGTAACTAACTTGCACCTAGAAAAGATGTTTCATATATTTAGGACAGAGACTTCTTTCTAATTATCATTTATAGGAGACTAAGAAACTCACATCTGTCAGACAACTGGTCAATGACAAAGCGAAGGTTATGTAAGGTAACAAAGTATTTCCCATAGATGGAGGTTAAATAAATGTTTTGTTCCTTTGGAAATATATTTTCTAACTTATTAGAAAATAAGAAAGATGCTTAAAATATTTTATGTAGTTAGTTGAGAATGTATTTTAAGATTATCTAAACAGTGAAATAGCAGATTCCCATGAAACAAACTTTTCTGTTGAATTTTCCACATTACACAATTCAACATGAATGTTTCATGAATTATTTTTTTCCTCTCATGAATTATTTTTAATTACTTTATATATTTTTGTCCACAATCTATAGAAGCTAACTCTAATCTATGAAGTTGAAAGTAACAAGATTGATTCACTGCTGTGATAATGGAGTTAGTGTTTTCCTAACTTCTTTGTATTCCATCTTATTGGATCTACAGGGCATCATGCATTTTCCTGATAAAACAGAAGATGTCTCAAGAGATCTAATAATTCAAATTATAAGAATTAAGATCTCTGGGTATATGAAGCATTGGAGACATTGGCTTTTGTTGGCTTTTAACTCAAGTGGACTAAATTGCTTTGACAACTCAACTTAAAAATATGTGAAAGTAAAAAAAAATATGTGAAAGTTCGTATTGAGTGGCAGAGGATATTTCTCATTATAGAAGAGAAAAAAATGAAAGAAAAACTTGGTGTTGGAGGAAGAAAAAGGGTAAACTATAAAAATAGTGGAGAATAAAATCATTAAAACTGTAACTGAAGTTTTATTGCAGAAATTTTAATTATTTAGCTCTTAATATTATTTTACTTTATAAAATAAGTGCTGTAACATATAGGACTTAACAAAATTAACTTAAATTTGGTTAATTAATGATATAAATATAAATAGTGATATAAATAATAAATTTTTTCAGTAATAATAACAGAATGGTAAATGAAATGAACTCTATTTCTAGTATGCACGCCAGATGCATTTATGCTTCTATTGCAAACAAATTCAAATAAAACAGTAGCACATAATTTCAAGTCACAGATTAGGAAATATAATAAATCTTTTTAAGAGAATAGGAAGGTAGAGAAAAGAAAAGAAAAAAAACAAGTTTTACTTGGTATTTTTGCTCTGTTGAACAGAGTAAAAAACATTATGATTTGTACAGTAGATGTTGGGGAAAATCAGGCTATAGATACTACGGATTGAATAAGTAAGGTGGAGAATGCAATTTAAAATATCAGCTTCTGGGGCTTCTTGTAAATCTATGGAGCATATAGTTCTCCAGTTCTTTGCTTTTCTTTCTCAATCTCAGCAAGCCAGTAGCTCTTTAAATGTTTTTAAATAATTTTTAATTAAAAATTAAAAAAATTAAAATTAGAAAAGTCTGTATATGTTCCTACACAGTAATCTCCAGCATGGAAATGTGACAATCATATCAAACTAATCCTAAGTGACTCAATGCACTATAGAAACGTTTCATATTTGGGACCTTTCCTATTCAGTATAGTAAAGGAAAATACGGGTTGGTAAATATGGTACAGCATGGATGCGTCAGAAAAATATCTAAGAATTGGGAAGAAAAGGGAATCTCGCTTTAAATAGCAGTCTTCTGTGTCAGACAATATGCTCTACATACATTCATTAATTTAAACCTCGTTTTTTTAAAATAATAATCCCCAGTGTAATGTGGTGGTGGTGGGGGGGGTTCTTTTAGACAATAGAGCTGAGATTTAAACTTAAGACTTAGGGCCTCAGTATTATTCTATTACATTGACAATGTGAGTCTTGGCTCATTACTTTTTAACCATGAGATGTATAAATAAGCTAAAATTCTAGCCCAGTGTTAATTCTAACCCAGTATAATTTTCCCAGTGTTAGCTGCTGACTGAAACTATTGGCTACAGTATGGTTTGGAGAATAGGCGTGAATTATTCAGTCTTCTGATGAGAACCAGCCAAATCATTTTATTTCTGCTAGGGTGAGATGGAGAAAAAAATAGTTCTCTGGGAATATTGGCTGTGGGGTATAAATTTAGATGTTGAGAGTGATAGAAGGTTGCCAGGTTTATCAAATGCCAAAAATGTCCTCATTTAAAAAAAAGAGTTGGGAATTCATTGTTAGAAACTTGTAAGACATACTGGCCAATTCACGTCAATAAAGTTAGATTTTATTTTATTTTTGGCAGGTTTGCAAGAATATCTGGGAAGACATGGAATGAGATGTACAGGCAATTGTTAGTGTAATGTATATAATTCACACGTCAATTTTCCTTCACAGAGGTATTTGTGTGCTGGAGTTTCTGAATCAAGAAAACATACCAGCCAGATATGAACCATGGGTCTCACTCTTGCCAGATGTGTGTTCTTTTGTTTTTTTAAATAGTGTTTTGATTTTCCATTGTCTGATACCATGATAGCCCATTAAATCCAATTTATTTTAGAAATCGGAATGCCTAGAAAATAAGACAGGAAGAGAAATTCAAACTACATATGTAGTTTTTAGTAGTTTTAAATTTTTGTGATTTTTTTAAATTTATATTTTTTAAAAATAATTTTATAATTAAAGCACCGTGGTTACAGAAATGTTTATAGTTGGGTTTTCAGTCGTAGAATGTACACTGCCCTTCACCAGTGCAACTTTTCTGCTACCAGTGTGCCCCATTTCCCTCCTCCCTGCATCTGTCATTGAGATAGGCACAGTGAGTGCAGAGAGAGCACTAACTGCACTGACAACTATCATGACAATGATGCGGAGAGAGATTTAAATTCTTGAGTTTTTATTTTTGGTGGTGAATGGGGTGTCATACCAGACAGTTCTCAGGGCTTACTCCTGGCTCTCTTCTCAGGGTTCAATCCTGGAAGTATTTGAGGTATCATATGTGATGCCATGTATTGAACATACAAGACAGGTGTCTTTTAGACATCTTATATTTTATCTAAAATATTAATTTCTATATGCAATTAGTATAGACAATAATGAGAAAGTTTAAATATTTTACAGTATAAATACAACAATCCACTGTGTATTTTGAACTTACAGCATATGTTGCTTCTATCAATTTAGGTTTCAAATTTTCAGTGTTTGTGTGTGGACAATACCTTCCCTATGAAATAGTACAAGGTTCAAATTTGATAGCTGGAACTGTGACGATGTCTTGAAAAGATGCAGCGTAAGCTTTGCATATGGGAATCCCTGAATAACATTACTAACATCACGTGACTCTCAGACCACCACTGGTGTAGGATGGTCTCTAGCACTGCTAGGTTAACAACACATTACTAGGTTAACCACTAAAATTACAGGTACTACTCTGCTGTGTTAAGTATAATGGGATTGGCCCAAAGACTTACAGATTATTATTGAAGAGCATCTTTCTCTCTTTGTCCCCAAATAGTGTTCCCTTCTGTTGGTTGAACATATTCTCCTTTTATAATTACCTCAACTATCTATAGAGAATTCACACTAGCCCCATTCTACCTGAGATCATGTTGGGGAAAGTTCTGAAGTAAATTTATGATTTGATTGCCTCTGGAAAGACTTCTGCAGTATATTTAGTAAAGAAAATGTCCTCCTTTTCTGTTCCAGAAGATTAAATCATTATCATCTCTGCCTTTTAGCTTAATATTTTATATAAGTATATAGTGTGTGTGTGTCTATATCCCCAAGTACATGTGGAATTGGCATACATCCCAGAATACAATCAACTATAACTTCTAGTTAAAGTTAATAAGCAAATGAAATGAACATCCAATAAAAAGTACCTAATAACAACCAGTTCGTATTATTAAGTGTATTTAAAAGACTAGAAACAGAAAAGGATATAAGAAATAATAAGACTAAAGCATAAATCAATGCAGGTAATATATTGTTACTCCCATACCTTATATAAAATTAAGGAGGAAAAAAATACCAGAGTCCTCTTCATCATATAATGGAACTCAGTTTTTACCTTTGTCTTCTCTGTCTGCAATTTTCTCTTACATTTAAAGTTTATTTATTTCACATGTTGTTGCAACATATGATATAGAGAACTTGACTAAGAAGTGCCTGTGAAGAAGATGAACATGCCTTTGCTTTAGAGAAATGAGCTTAGGGCCAGAGTAATGGCACAGCACTGGGGTGTTTGCCTTGCTCATTGTCAACCCCAAAAGGACCTGGTTCAATTCCTTCCATTCCATATGGTTCTCCGAGCCTGCCAGGAGTGATTTCATAGTGCAGAGCCAGGAGTAACTCCTAAGTGACACCAGATGTGACCCCCCAAAAACTAAAAATAAATGTAAAAATGAACTTTTCCATTATACTTATATTTGAAGACTTTTTAAATTTTGGAATACTGATACAAAAATTTTGCATAAATGAATGAAATTGCTGAACTATCCTCTATTCCTCTAATCTAATATATAGTTGTTATTAATTATTTTTAACTCTCAAGGTTTACTTATTAAGATTCCTGTAGAAATCTCCAAAGGCTTAGGTATGACAATTCTGTCGTGTTACTGTGTCATTTTGTAGATGTTGCATGCTCTACCACCAAAAATAAATAAATAAATAAATAAAATAAAACATAAAGAGAATAATAGATTCTTTTTCTTAGGATTTGGGTGGAACCTTGTTTTGCTATTTACCTGAACTCTGATGTATAGAAACACTTTGTCTCTGAAACTTTTTCCTTTATTTACAGTGACTAAAAAATGAAGGAATTGATTTGTCTTAATAAAACAGGGCAAAACATATACTACTCAATAAATATCAGTGTTGTGGCCTTTAAATTATCTGAGAACTTCATGTATTTTCTACCCAGGAACCCTGATTTGGTGGTGGTGCTGGTGATGGAAATTGATCACACCATGAAGTGCTCAGAAATTACTCCTGGCTTTACATTCAGGGCTCAATTATGGTTTTGCTTGGAATACCAGATGTAATGTCAGATAGAATCAAAATTCCCTGTATGTCAGACAAATACCCTATTTCCTTTACCACCTCTCTAGCCACATCTTGATTTAAAATAAACAAAAATAGTTTTCAAGTTTACTGACTGAACTTAGGCCAAAGTTGTCTATCTTCATTTTACATCATATTTAAAAAATGCACTATAAATATGTTAATCCCTTGTTGTATTAGAGTGAAATATGGAAACACAGCAATGCATTTATGTTATACTTATTGGGCTGCTATACTTATTGGTCTAAAATCTAGAGATACAGAAATTTCAGAAAGGCAACTAGATAAAAGAATATATATAACTCAAGCTTTAGGAAAGGGTAAGGAGAATGATTTAAATAGTTTTACTTCAGAAACTGTTCTAAAACAACTTTTCCACTTATGTAAGTGAAAAATAATGCAATATTTACAATAATATAACTGGGAATGATGCAAAATGCTGGATTAGGACAATTATTAATGAATGACAAAGCTCTCATACATCAAATCTCATAGTCTCCTCATTAACACTAGGGTTCTTCCATTATACCTGCTGAATCTATGACAGCAATGGAATAGATGAGTTCTTAAGCATAAGACAAGAGAAAAACTTAGAATAGGAAACACTCAGAAATACTATAGTAAGAGAACTTATATATAAGATCAATTTTATTCTCAACCTTTTCTTCTAACTTTGCATTGTTTCCTACCTACTGATGTTGAGATGCTACATCTGAATTGTGTTTCTAAAACATGAAAACATGTAGAGTTTTCTCTTTTAAATAATGTTAAATCGAGAATAATTAACTGTTTTCTTAAATCTTAAATCTTTTGGGAATCTTCCACAATGATATTTGCTTTCAGTAAAAGGAACCGCTTTTGAAAACTCATTCATTGTCCAAAAAGTGATACATTTCAGCATATTATACTCGCATTAAATTATTAGATATTTTCTAAATAAGTACATTTATTTAGAACACTGAGAATCTTTTCTTCTTGTCTCTGCTAGGCAAGGGAGCTTACCTAAAATTGCACTTACCTAAAATTGCACTGACACTCTTTGCTAATATTAAGACTTTGTAAACATCATTAGAGAAGAGCTGCTCTGTTCCCCCGGCAATTATAATTTATTGAAACAAATTTGTTGGACTTTTACTCATTCTCATTCATATTTGGTTTGTTTGAACATTTTCTAGTTAGTTGGTATCTAATATTAACTGCCTTGTTGAGATTTTAGATATAACTTTCAGTCCTTGAGAAATTTTAAATTTTATTTTCAAGAAGCTAGCTAGACTCATGAAGAGAGTGGTGTTAAAATGTTTGTGTGAGGTAAAATTAAAATTAACACAATTAACACAGACTCAAGTATATTAAAATTGTTGAGATATACAGACATAACTTTGGAAATCACAGTAAATCAATGAAATTGAGTTCTCTGTTCTTTTACTGTTTCTAAAGACACCCAAAGATAGAAGAATATTAAGTAATTGAAAGAAAAGTGGATTCAACCTAGAAAAATCCTTAAATATATGCATCTTTTGCTTTTATGTTGTTGTTGCTGCTGTTTTACCACAAAAACGTATGCTCAAGGCTTACTCTTGTCCTAGTGCTCAAAAATCATTCCTGGTGGGCTAGGAGGACATATGGGGTGCCATGAATTGAACTGTCATTGGTCAGATGCAAGGCAATGACTATACTTTCTGTACTGTATCTCCAGCTCCAATATCTTTTTGTATTATGATACTTGAAACTTTATACGTAGTTTAAAGAAATTTGATCAAGAAGATTGTTCTATCTATGATTAAAAATAGGTTTATTTACTCCATTTAGTTGTTGCCTTGCTCTGTTCTATCAAGAAATAAAAAAAAAGATTTATCTCAAGCACTTATTTGATCTTTGCTAAAAGTAAGCACCCGCTTATTTACAAATTGTTGTAAATAATGAATAGACTAGAAAAAATATTTATGTAACTCGTTCAATATATAATAATCTTATCTGTTAAGTGAATGCTCATTTAAAGGAAGGGATTCAGTGAGTCTCTAAATGAAATGTGTGTGCTTCTTAATCTATTAAGAGCATTAGGGCCAAGAAGAATCTTCAGGCTGAGATTATTTATTTATAAGATTAAAGTAGATACTTATTTACTAAAAGCAGTTGGTTAAAAATAAAATAAAAGCAAGAGGTTTATGACCATTTTATTAGAACATATATTACTGTGTTTTGAACCCAGACAAATTCTTCACATAGTTATTCTTTACATTTCAAAACTTAAAAGAAATTGTTCTTGGGGAAATATATTTTATATTTAGAGAGAAACTAATCTAGTCATCAAGAAGGAACATAAAATTGCAATGTAACAACTAGAAATGTGCTCAGTTAAGAACTAAACATAGCACTTATAAAATAATCTATCTTGTTTTTCTTTTATACAGACCCCCATTCTTTTTTGAGAATATACTGTGAAACTTAATATTATTTTTCAAAAAGAAACTAGTTATTATATAAAGATAATGGGTATGGAATTTGCCTCCAGAAGCAATTTAAATTCAGGGTCTACACATCTGGTATTCTCCCTTTCCATTCAAGGCAGTGATAGAAATAATAGAATAAATCAGTTTCTACTATATATTTGAGAAAGATATATAATTTGTGTAAGATATAAATTTATAATAAATTAGTTAATAATATATTGGAATCATAATTTTTGTATTTAAAGAATTTAATGAATAAGAGCATGGGCTTGGAATCTTGGCTCTTTTACAATCTGTGTGACTCAGGGCAATTTTCATGACCTATTTGAGCCTCACTTTCCTCATCACCTCAATGAAAATAATAGTGGCATCTGCTCTCAAATTGAAGTAAATGAGGTAATTCTTGATGAAGAAAAATATTAGAGAGAACAGTGTGTGTTGGCTTCACCTGAATATTTCTTATGTGGAACAAAATGAAGAATGTACTTTTTGGGGCCGGCGAGGTGGCACTAGAAGTAAGGTGTCTGCCTTGCAAGCCCTAGCCAAGGAAGGACTGCAATTCGATTCCCCCAGCATCCCATATGGTTCCCCCCAAGCCAGGGGCAATTTCTGAGTGCTTAGCCAGGAGTAATCCCTGAGCATCAAATGGGTGTGGCCCAAAAAAACAAAAACAAACAAAAAAAAAGAATGTACCTTTCTTAACACTAACAAATAGCTTTGCTTTACCAACTGAGATTTGAATAGTGTAAATAAAATGAAACATAAAGGTAAAATCAGGACTTAAAAGATTCTGTGACTTAAAGCAGTGACAAGAACATTATTTGATTTGTACAGTCAAGAGACCTTTGAGGACTCACAGTGATCAATATGACATAGACTTAACATATATACTTAACAACATATATATATATGTGTGTGTGTATATATATACATATATATACAATGTGAAAAGTGCTGCATTAAACTACAGTATATTTTATAAATATCTTAAAGAAAAATATCCAAATGATTACTCAGAAATTTTGAAAGTTTTATTCCTCTTCAAATCACAAGGGATGTCATGAGGAAGGAAATATGCAATTCTTAATCTTCTGTTAATAATAGCTACAAAATCACTGGAGTTTAGTGAATAAAAAACTTCATTTCTGAGTTTACAATTGACTCCCATTAATAAATATCAATATTTATTATTAGAAGGTTCTCAGTGATCTATTAATAAAACGATAATGTGATGTGGAGAGAATTGAACCTTGAAAAAAGGACCTATAAGGGACCTTCAAATTGAGAAATGTGTATTTACAAGAATTATTTTCATTTTAATTTAATGTCCCGATCTACTAACTTGTCTTGGGTCCCAAATCAGGTTAAAAGAAATTTCAAAAATAGCCAAGCAGTCAATATCCAATTCATTTAAGTCCTGTTTCTTCCCAGATCTGCTGGGTACAAGCCTAGCATTGCCTGCCATATCTCTTACAGTCAGACACTTTGGGAAAAGAGCCATCTTTTAGATCTATTTTCTCTCTGACTCTTGGAAGCTGTATCTCTATAAAAAGAGGTGACATACTAGGCATAGCATATTAAAAATCTTCTCTAAGAGAATCAATATAAGTTTGAGAAGGTTCATTTGTATTTAAAGGAGGAAAGAGACAAAAACTGTACTGAATATAACATATCATTGTTCACAAAAATGAAAACAAGAAAAGATTTAAAAGTTACTATAATTATTTATGTATGCATGTATATATTTCCAGCATTTTACTGATTTGATAAGATATTCTAGATATACATTTGAATGAATTCTCTTTCACTATATAAAGTAAATTCAAACTTGATATTTTAATGATTGAATTAAACTATATTTTCTTGATAATATCTGTATTGACCAATTGTTGTGTTAAATAATTAACGATGGGGCTGGATTAAATAATTAACGATGGGGCAATGACCATAGAATCAGTGACCACAGATCATAGAATATACCTAGTACAGACTTGCCAAACAGTGAGACAAATATATATGTAGATGAGCCATTGACTTCATTATTCTTATGTTCTAATCAACAATGTATCAACTAAATTATTTTGTTCCACAAAAGTGAATAGATTTTTATATATTATTTTAATTTCAGAAGTTTGAATGTCTAATTTTTAATTTCAGATTATCTGAGACTTCACTATTGCCCCTGGTTGCAAATTAATTATTAATAGTTTAAGAGCCATTGAAACTAATAACTATCTCATAAATAAATTTAAAATATCTTAATAGTTTCCATATATATAGTGACTTATAATTCAAAACAAGATGGGACAATTTTGGGGGGGTGGAGTTTCACACAAGAAAGTACTCAGGAATCATTCCTAACAGTGCTTGGGGGACCAAATAGGGTACCAGCAATCAAACATGGGTTGGTTGCATGCCAGGCAAGCACCTTGCTTGCTGTATTATGAGATACTGCCTTATTTTTTAAATTTTTTTTCTTTATTTAAACATCTTGATTACATATATGATTGTGATTAGGTTTCAGTCATGTAAAGAACACCCCCTTCACCAGTGAAACATTCCCACTACCAATGTCCCAAATCTCCTTCATCCCACCCCACCCCCACCTGTACTCCAGACAGGCTTTCCAGTTCCCTCATTCATTCACATGATTATGATAGTTCTTTATGTAGTTATTTCTATAACTGCACTCACCACTCTTTGTGGTGAGCTTCATGAAGTGAGCTGGAAGTTTCAGCCCTCCTCTCATTGTCTCTGAGGATTGTTGCAAAAATGACTTTTATTTTTCTTAAAATCCATAGATGAGTGAGACTATTCTGTGTCTCTCTCTCTCCCTCTGACTTATTTCACTCAGCATGATAGATTCCATGTACATCCATATATAAAATGCTCCTCGTCACTAATCATCAGGGAGATGCAAATCAAAACAACGATGAGATACCACCTCACAGCAGAGATTGGCGCACATCACAAAGAATGAGAACAATCAGTGTTGGAGGGGATGTGGAGAGAAAGAAACTCTTATCCACTGCTGGTGGCAATGACATCTAGTCCAACCTCTATGGAAAGCGATATGGAGATGCCTCCAAAATCTGGAAATTGAGCTCCCATTCGACCCGGCTATTCTAATCCTAGGGATATACCCTTCGAACACAAGAACACAATACAAAAACCCCTTCCTCGCACCTATATTTATTGCAGCACTATTCACAATAGCCAGGCTCTGGAAACAACCAAGATGCCCTTCAAAAGACGAATGGCTAAAGAAACTGTGGCACATATACACAATGGAATATTATGCAGCCGTCAGGAGAGATGAAGTCATGAGGTAATGCTTTATTAATAATAGTTGTGCCTTATGTTCTAATCTAGAGCCTCTGTACTGCATCCTAGAGCTCTAAAGAGGAGTGGTTATTGGAGCAAATGCATGTAATGAAACATATAGAACCCAGAGCTTCATACATGCTAGGCATATGCTCTACTACCTGGGTTATCTCCCTGTTCAAAGGACACAGTATTTAAGTTAGGTCTATCACCTGTCTTGCTAAAGAAAACTTTCATCCTCAACAGTGTTACATTTCACTCATTTCAACTTCATAGAACCACCATATACTTTGTAACTTCACCTTACAACCATAAAACACAATACAATGAAGCAGTTTCCCCTTTTATTGTCCTTTCCAGTATCAGAAGTCTATGACTGTAGCTTAGTAAACCAGAGGCTGCTACCAAATTATCAAAGGCGACTTATTCATAGAATATCAAAGTAGGGGATATCTCCATAATTTAAAATCAGTCATGCTGTTTTTTGTTCTGGGGCCACACCTGGGGATGCTTAGGAGTTACTGTTGGCTTTATGCTCGGAAATCACTCCTGGCAGGCTCGAGCAACTACAGAGAATCCTGGGGATCGAACCCTGGTTAGCCACATGCAAAGCAAATGCCCTACCCACTGAGCTGTCATTCTGGCCTAGACATGCTGTTTTAATAGTCTGTTTTTTTCTAAAATAATTTAAATTAGATTAATATTTTTAGATAGGTTTGATCTCACTGGTAAATAGTGGGATTTCATCAAATTAGGTTTTCATGTAGGTTTTCAGACCTATATCTTTTCCCCCTAATGTTTAACCTTGCAAATATCCTGTAATACAATATAGAAAAGTCAAACTTCAGGTATGGATAGGAGGATATGGCAGACTGGAAATTACATTGTTTTTTCAACTTACAAGGCCAGCTTGCTGAAGCTGGTCATAGGGGAGGTAGGAGGCAGAGAATGAAGTCTCTAATCTGCAGAGTAGAAAGTGCTGTGCAATGTCTGTGAAAACACGCAATATAATTCAATAATGATTCTAGATCATAGAAGTCTGAGGAGATACAAAAAGATGCCCTGATAGGCAAAGAGACAGAGTAGATATTTGAAGTCCCAGGCAAACTAACATTCTCAGATAATTTATGATAAAAAACATAAAAGTGTCTGAAATTCATTGCCTAGATTTTAGCTTCACTTGAATGAGTTTGAAAATCATGCTCTTTATTTAAACCATGTATTTTTTTTATCAAGTTATCTGTGCTTAAACATTTGGGTTGTTTCCAGATTTTGGCCATTTTACAAAAAATATTGGAACTCAAGTGTCTTGTTGGACCAGAATCTTTAAACTCAGGTAGATGGCAATAAGTAAATTACTAGGTTTCATGTAAGTTTGATTTTTTTTCCAAAAAGAATACTATTTGGCAATAAGAAAAGACAAAACATTGTAATTTGATGCTATAGGGATGCAGCTGGAAAGTATCACGCTGAGTAAAGTTATCCAGAAGGAGCAGAAGAGATACAGAATATTATCTGTAATATGCGGAATACAAAGAAACAAGTGGGCAAAGATGATTAAAACTGAGATCTGGATTATAGAATTGAGTTTACCAAAACAGCGAGGGAGGGATAGGAAGGAAGAAGACACTTGCTATTCAAATAGATTGATGAAACACTATTATTAATAATATTGTAACTTATGTTCCACAAGTTAAATTTATTTAAGATAGTAACTTTGAACCTCTCTTTTGCATAACTAGTAATATAATATAGGACAGAGCCAGAGTACTAAAATCTTGCAAAACTACTTGTCCTTATAAAAATATGAAGTTACTACTAATGGTATTTTTATTTAAATTTAAGACAGCAAAATGCAAATGAAGCTCTTTGCATAGTCCCACAGCCAATAGTTAGGGCATATATATTTCTCACTAGTCCTCAAAGGTCTTATTGGCTAGTGGGAGAACATTTGTAAAGTTTGTGAAAGCATTGATTATTGACACATTTGAATCTAACAGGAGGACTACAGCTAAGATGACCAAACAAGTTCATTGAAAAAACTTCATCACTTCATCACAAAGCCCATATAGTATTGAGCCAGTGGTGGAGTGAATAAACTGAGCTACAGTCTTCACCAAGCCTTCTTTCCTGTTCATAGATAAAACTGAAAAGAATAGCAAATGACTTGATATCTGGGATTGACAAGTGACCATACATAGAAGAAAGAAAGTAGAATAATGCAAGTATCAAGAAAAATCAGGTCTGGGATGCAGTTGATACTGAATACATTAATTACTAACTGAATGAAACTTTTTTTTTGTTTTTTTGGGCCACACGCGTTTGATGCTCGGGGGTTACTCCTGGCTAAGCACTCAGAAATTGCCCCTGGCTTGGGGGGACCATATGGGACGCCAGGGGATCAAACAGCATTCCTTCCTTGGCTAGGGCTTGCAAGGCAGACACCTTACATCTAGTGCCACCTCACTGGCCCCATGAATGGAACATTTTTATACATTTATAAGGCAGTGTCTAAAAATAGAAAAATAGTATTGTTAATATCATAACTCTGTGTTTTATTCCAAGGCAGATACTTTTTATCTGTATTCTGTATTTATATTAAAAATGGAAGAGCAGTTAGGATAAATAAGGGTCTCCTGGGACAATGATAGTTGGAACGAATCACTTTGGACAAAAATTTGGTACTGAAAGGGGAGAAAATGTTATGCAAGCCGCCCCTCTGTTAACAATAGTGCAAACCACAGTGTCAAAAGGGAAAGAGAGTGAGAGAAGAATAGATAGAAGCAATTTCCCTGCCCAAGAATATATGTGTGAGCATGATGACTGAAATGCACAATCTCTGGTGAACACTGAAAACAGAATTTGAAGTAAGACCACTGCTAGAGTACAACCCATTGTGAGTAATGTAAAAACACCACAATTAAAGGAGGATAACCTCTTACAAATACCTCAAGCAAATACACAAGGATATAACCAAACTTGAGTACAACCCTCCAGCAATTACAATGGTCACATCTGCAAAAATAAGTAAAGAGAGAGTAAACAATAGAAGAGAAGACTGAATTTCATACATTCTTCTACCTACTACAATTGAATACTACCATTTAGGAATTTAGGGACACAAACCATGAAGATTCATAGGATTTAATTATCTCTACTAGAACAGTTTGTGCATTTGGGAGCAATCATTTAGCAAAGAAAGTAAAATTAGAAGCATATTTATCATTGTCCTTAAAGCTGTCTATAAAATACATACAAAATTGTATCTCAAGAGACTTACATAAAAGACAACTATATATAAAAGACTATACCTTTTTTCCTACTATTTGAAATTGTATTAATATGTGATTTAGATATTTATCATTACATTTATTTGTGTTTTATTGTGTCTAATACAATTGACTGCAAAGTACTTCTAAATAGAGTAGGTTAATTAGAGATCAATTTTGAACAGCAATTTCCCATTGCATAGACCTGACACAATATGGACTAGTAAGAAAACATGTTTATTTTATTGATGTAGCATGGATGGTTATTATAGTAGAAGGAGGTTGAGTAAATATATTTTGTATAAAGTATTTTGTAAACAGCCATGATCCATAGCCAATTATTGATAGCTATTTATCCAAGGGTCCTCAAACTTTTTAAACAGGGGGGTCAGTTCACTGTCCCTCAGACCATTGGAGGGTCTGACTGTAGTAAAAACAAAACTTATGAACGAACGAATTCTTATGCACACTGCATATATCTTATTTTGCAATGAAGAAACAAAACAGACAAAAATACAATATGTGGCCCGTGGGCCATAGTTTCCTCAAACTGATAGACCATGAAATAATATCTAAAGTCAACTTTGGTTTTGCCCTAATGAAGAGGAACAGTAATGCAAATAACTTCAAACCATGAAAAATTCAAATGCAGCTATTCTTGGCTTTTGAATGCTTTTATGATAATTTTTACAGCACATTGCTCTTATAATTATGTTTTGTTCTGTATAATATTGAAATTAACTTTTATTTAGTGATTATGTCCTCTCTGATGGATTATAAAGGACCCCCAAGAGTGTCTTGGAAAACCAGCAGTAGATGATCCTCAACACATTACACAAAGCAAGGCCAAATAGCTGAAGAAATGGAAGGGATCTACCTTGAGTTTGAGTTCAGATAATGCCAGGAACTCAGTTGCTTGAAATCATGTCTCCTTTCCCAATCTTCAACTAGATCCATGAAAAGTAACTCATAGTAAAAGATAAATATATTTACACTGGTCTTTTGGAGAAAAGGAGTTCTTAGATATGGGGTGATGAAGGAAATGTATAGAAGTAAAATTTACTGACTTGAACACCACTCACCTGGTTCCTTTCTTGGAACCAAGTGGTCCCCGAAGCCTCAAAGAACATAGTCACCAAGAATGACTGCACGTAGTCCCAGAGTATCATTGAAGTGTTTCAGATAATCCCAGACACCAAGAAGCCTTACATCTTGGAATTCTTGCATTGAAACGGCAGTATTTATATCTGAGAATGATCTGGAAAGTTCTTGTGCTTCAAAAGTATTAGGAGTAGTTATATTTTTCAAATGCAAACAGCCAGAGCTAAAAGCAAGGATGTGGATCAAACTCTAGTTACAAGGAGAGGGAGAGGCCCTGATTAATATTTATAGATTCAAATAAAGCACTTGGGGACCAGAGAGATAGCACAGCTGTAGGGTGTTTGCCTTGCATGCAGCAGACCCAGGACAGACCTGAGTTCAATTTCTACATCCACAATGTACTCCAAGCTTGCCAGGAGAGATTTCTGAGCATAGCTCCTGGAGCCCCAATAGGTCACATGCAAGGCAAACACCCTGACTACTGAACTATCTCTCTGGATACAAGTTTCTCCCTTTGCTGGTTTGTTCATTGTATTTTTAAGGTGCTTCAAATTGTTCAACAAGTAAACAAAATAAGATAAATGCAAATCAGTATGTGTGTCAAATATATGATAACCCTAGATTTTCAATGACAGACACTTATGACTACCTGTTTTATAGAAGGGTTGTGTTGAGAGGGGTTGACAACTTAGAAAGCCATAGTAGATTTAACAAATACTTGAATAAAAGCAATTGTTGACAAATATACTTCACATTGGCCATCCTTTTAGTCCTAAAGAACCAATGTAAATTAAAACTATCCATTTGTTGCATAGCATCAGAAATAGGTATTCAAGATTTTGTCTGACTTCCTGCCCTTGTGTCACAGATATTGACTCTGATATTCTAGGTCCTAAGTTCTGAAATTATGGATTGTAAACCATGTGAATTGCGTAACTGAATGTGTGGGTCACAAAAAACATTGCCAATAGTATGAGTACAATGACAGAAAAGTAATTCAAAAGCAACTATGTAATGAATCTGAGGTAATGTTTGCCTTTGTTGAATTTCTCAAGTGAAAAAGAGTTTGGTAATGTTTGCCCTTGTTGAATTTCTCAAGTGAAAAAGAGTTAATGTGTAGAAGTGTGTTTAAGAAACTCTATGGTAGTGACACCACATATTTCCAGCCACAGTAATTTCCTCAGTTTGATAAGCCAAAACATTGCTTTCTGTATGTTCTATTTGTATTGCAACATTCATGTGTACCCTGGTTTTAGATTGAGATTTTGTCTCTTCTGCAGTCCCCTAACAAAAATATGACAACTGACACAATGAGAAAAGTTAGTAATCCAACTGCAGGAAAAGGCTTTCTATTAGGTTCTCCTGGTAACTCTATTTACCATTTCCTATCTTAGACTATCATTCTTAGAGTATCAACTGCTTTTTTTCTACAGTATTCTTTCACTCCTGCCTTTGTGAGAGGGATCTCTTATCACTTTCCCTTTTTCAGTCATTTTTGATTTATCACTGGAGGAATAACAGTGTATCAGCTGCAGCCATTTCTGTTTTCTGTGTAGAAATAACTTCTCTTGTAGTAAACAATGTTTGCTTGTGATGAAGAAGGGTTAGTGTTAACTCTTTGCTATTCTAAATACCAGTAGTTTATGTTTTCCAAAACTTCATTCCCCTCAACTGTATTTCCTCTTACCTTGCATGTATAGGTACCATTTCCTTACCTGGAATTATAAATAAATGCTAAACTACAATTTAATAAAGTTGATTGACCTGCCTGTCATATCAAGGCATGTAGCCTATCAACATGATGGATTGTAAAGAAATTGCTCAGATCCTTACAGTAAAAAATATATATTGAGTCTAAGCACTTCACTTGAGTTCCCAGAAAAATAGGCAGTTCAATGACCAATTATAATTCATACTATCATTTTCTTTGTTTGGTTTTTCTGTTCAGACCTGGAGAGACTTACTCCTAGTTCTGTGCTCAATGATCACTGCTAGCAGGACTCACTGGACTGCCTGCATTTAAGGCGAGTACTTATCTGCTGTACTTTCCAGCCCCCCCCCATCATATCTTTTCTATATTTTGATTCTTGCCTGGCATGTTACATTTCTTTGCTTTTAGGGAATCTTGATCTGCACCTGTGTTGTACTTTCTGACAACTCCCATGAATGATGAGTATAGTAGTTTCATGCATCATCTTTATATATGCCTATAGAACAGCCTCTGACTACTTGATGCCCTATTCATAGAACCTGGCTTGGCCTACATCCTCTTGGCCTACTCCATAAGTATTTTAATACCTAGTATCAAAGAAACTTATGGGAAATTGGGGGAATTTTAGTGAATTAATTAAATCTACCCTTAAAGTAGCAGGCTGTTTTTGGTTAGAAAACTTCTATTTTCATTTCCTTTAGGTTTGCTGTCTCAAACTCACCTTCTACCACTCCTCAGATCTGGCTCTGTGCCTAGATTTTCTTTCCTTGAATTGTTAATATGCCCTCATAATACTAACATTTTATCCTTGTTTTTTTTTTTTTTTTTGGTTTTTGGGCCACACCTGGTAATGCTCAGGGATTACTCCTGGCTATGTGCTCAGAAGTTGCTCCTGGCTTGGGGGACCATATGGGACACCGGGGGATCGAACCGCGGTCCGTCCAAGGCTAGTGCAGGCAAGGCAGGCACCTTACCTTTAGCGCCACCGCCCGGCCCCTTATCCTTGTTTTTGTTGTTGTTGTTGTTGTTGTTGTGTATGTGTGTGTATGTCAAGCCAAGGATTATTTTGTGGACACTTTTATGCAGTCCAAATCCATCAATGTGCACCCACCTATGCATGCAGTTGTAGAATGGATGAAGAAAATGACTAGTTAGTCTTAAGATTTTCTTTTCTATACTTTTTAGGTGTTGAATATTATAGCACATAATAGCTCTTATATATGGAAATGTCTTAATGCATAGCCATGTATGAATTAGACACCAGGTTCATATAGAAGGTATCTGATTTATATATGTATATGGGTTAATTTACTTCTCTCAAATGTGTGTCTGTGTGAATATAAAATAAAATTCTATGTGTGTATTTGTGTATAATCAAAATTTTGTTTTGTTATTATGTTATTTGACAGAAAGCACTCAAAATGAAAAGATTAGTCCTAATTTTTTGTATTATTTACTTTGTTACTTCATATAGCCAACAAACTTTCATTGAGCATCTACATAGTGCATACTAAAACCTGAAAATAATTTAAATTTCAGAATTGATGCCTGGAGAGATAATACAGATGTTAAGGTGACAAAATGCTTGTGTCCTATCATGATTTTATTCTAGGTACCATATATGTTTTCCTACACATAGACAGACTTAAACCCTGAGAAATAGCCTCAGAACACCATCAAGTGTAAACCCTCTGGCCTTTCCCCATCTCACCCCTTGCAGACATGTATAATAAAAAAGGGGGGGGGAGAGATAGCACAGCGGCATTTGCCTTGCAAGCAGCCCATCCAGGACCAAAGGTGGTTGGTTCGAATCCCGGTGTCCCATATGGTCCCCTGTACCTGCCAGGAGCTATTTCTGAGCAGACAGCCAGGAGTAACCCCTGAGCACTGCCGGGTGTGACCCAAAACCAAAAAAAAAAGGGGGGGGGGGAGAATGAAGTAATTATAGCCTTTTTTTTTCACAGAACAGATGAAGGTCTGGTTAGCATCCATCATTTGTTCAGACTTATGAAACTAATGGAATATAGACTCATTTATGCATACATTACTTTTTCCAACATACCACAGTGAGTGAAATAAAGTAGTATAACTAAGAAGTTATAAAATAAAAGTTATTTGTAACTTTTTGTGAATGGATAACAGTAACTGGACTGAGGGAGAAGACAATAATGATGAGCAAGAATTTAGATAAGTTCCTGATAATTGTTGGTATCTGTGTGAATAGGCACTAATGGTTTTAGAGAACCAAATATATCAACCAATAGAGTCTACTCATTAAGGTTCCCATTGAAATGACATCAATAAAAAATAGATTTTTGTATTGAAACATTGCCTAAGAAGTTCCTCATGTTAACAATGATGATTTTCTCATAGAAGTTCATGGGTACTTATGGGCATATTATACTGTATCTAAAAACCTCCCTGACTCTGAAGCACATCTGGAAAGTCTCAGCTTTCAAACTGGAGATTTTTCTCAGTGCTGGAAATCTTTCTCTTGAAAAGTGAGTAATTAAAACTTGTAGCAATAAAGAACACGTATGCTTGTTGAAAGAAAAAAAACATTTAATCATCACATTTCATAATAGAGTTTCTATGATTCTATTTGTTAAGAGTTAAACTTTGCAAGATTTTTATGAGTCTGGTCCCAAAGTCTCTTGAGTCGTGACATCTCTTCCTCTAGTCATAAATGTGTGTGTGTGTTTGTGTGTGTCCAGAAATGCATAAGAAATAAATGGAGACTATAGTTGCCCTGTTTTCCACATTCAAATAGAGAATTTTCTTTCAAATCTTCCATGGTATTTGTTCCTCCAGGTAGCCATATATGGGTTCTATGACCTTCAATGACAAATTAGCAAGGGATAAAAAAATTTCTTTTAGCCAACTAATTCTTTGGTTATTATGAACTGAAAGGATATTTTGCATGCATTCCAGTGACTCTGAAGAGAATCTTTGACAGTATAATTTCACTGAAAATATACAATCTACTTGAAACACTTTGCTCTAGGAAGATCTCAGCTCTATGAGCTTTCACACCACCAGGGACCTGACAGTTGGATAAAAAAAATGACTTTCAGTTCAGGTTTTTCTGTGGCAGTTCAGAAAGCTGTGCTAGGGCCTTTATCATATATATCATCTTTCCTTTCAGTTCACTGCATTGCTATGCACTTTACAGACATTTTCTAATGTCTTGCCAGTCATATGTTATTATCCTCATTTTAGAGAGGCAGTTCGGAGAATTGAGGTAGTTTACACAATGTCAGAGAACTGCAGAAGGCAGATAAGTGATAAATCCCAGATTCCTGTGTCCCTACAGACAGAACTAAGAATGGAGACCCCTGATTGTATTAGCCTACTACATTAGACTACAACTCTGGAGCAGTGGTGATCCTAGTGGGTGGGGACCAGAGTCAGGTGGAGATGATTTTGTTCAATGTGTATGTTTTATTTTAATTTAGAAGTTTTATATATTTATTATTTTAATTGAATTTTAAGGTTTGGACCTAGGTTTTTTGCATTCTTGAGAAGTACCACAGCCCCATCTTTGGATGAACCCATTTTTAAAGGAAAGCCAATTTATTTCTAAAGCTGAATTTTAAGCATTTTTAAGATGTACTTGATGTTAGTGCTAATGTAGTTACCAGGGCTGGGGTGTTCTTTTTAATGCCATGCCCACACAAGTACTGAAGGGAACAACGGAGCAATAGAGCCTATTCATTGTTCAGGGAAAGTGGCAGGTTTCTTTTTTCTTTATTCTTTTTTAAGAAGAAAGTTAAACAGTAATTTCCAGACCTGATATAAGAGATCTTTTAGGTAATTAAGGGTGATTCAGGGCTTGTTTCTCTCATAATCCAGCTTTCTTGAGCATAGACTTATCCACTTTTTTTTTGAGATAACTATTTCTAAGTATAGGTAGATGGTACATAATGGCCTAAATTGACACATCAGAAAATATAACCTCTATTGAGACCTAATTCTATAATGTTGTTATTTACATTGAATCTAATAACTCTTGTTTTGTTTTTTACTTTTCTGACTTTATTTTAAGGCCACACCTGGTATGCTCAGGCTTCTTACCTGGGGAGACTTACATGCAAAGTAAGCCAACCATTCTTAAACTTTTAATATTTTTTATATTATTTTTGGAAAAGCTTTATTTTTTTGCCATCCATAGATATGTGGTTGGCGTTATGTCAGTACTGATTCAAGATAAGAGAACAACCTTCAAAAGATTATGCAGCCTTTAAGACCTTGTCAGTGACTATGTGACAGACAAGGAATTCATTTGCTATTAGGTGACACATTGTATTTAATGTTTTGCATAATTTCTCATTCTTTATGTCAGTACCTTCAGTTTGAATTAGCTCAGCATCAGCTGAATTCCTTTCTTTTCTCCTCTCTTCAGTTATCTAGTGAACAATTTGGTCCTGGGTTCAGCTACTTTGCAAGGAATTCAAATGCTTGGTTAATGCTAGTACCCAAGAATTAATTCTGAAGAATTCATAGCAGTTGCCTACCCCAAACTCTCCATCCTCAACTCTGCCTGTTATTTTTTTTCTCTATTTTAGTAGATTTATTAGCTACTTTTGTATTAACTTGGTATTGAGAATAGCTATGGCATATGTTAACCAAGTGCTTTGACATACTTCATGATTAAAAGTCCATGACTAAGAATTCTCAGGTATAGGACAGTAAGTACCATTATCTTCTTTGACATGCTATGCGAATAGTGTCAGGAAAAGTTAAACTTAAAGACTCTTTCTTAGAAAAAACAAAAAAGTACAAGAATTCTTCAAGCCATTCAGTTCCAAACATTTTTCAAGCTTGATTTTTACTGTGAAGGTAAAGGCTCAGATCAAGGGAAACAGACAATGGTTTACAACGAATATAAAGCTATTTGTTTTGTTCCTAAGTGAAGAAATGGCCTATTTTATGTTAGCAGACGAAAAAAATGAAAAAAATATAGTTATCATTAAAAACTCATTAATACAAACCTAAAACTAAAATCATAAACTGAAAATTTATATCTCTTGGTCATCCAAACTTAGGACAAAATTTATTATTAATGAAGAAAAAAGTTTATTTCAAGGCTACTCTATTTAGTACTGACCATTATGTTGTTATATTATGGTATATGTTATGTTATGTTAAGTTATGATATGATGTTATATTATGCTATGATTTTGGTTTTGGGGCCACACCAAGTAGAGCTCAGGAGTTACTCCTGGATCTGCATTCAGAAGTCATTACTGGCAGGACCTTATGGGATGTTGGAGATCGAAGCCTGGTCAGTCAGGTGCAAGGCAAATGCTCTACCTGTTATGCTATCACTTGGCTTCACTAATAATTATTCTTTTTATTTATTTGTATTAATCCTGGCAATGCTTATTCACATAAGAACTGTTATTTTTCTTTTTTTAATATAATTTTTATTTTAATCATAGTGGCTTACATATCGTTCACAATAATATTCCAGGTACATTATAACATTGAATCAGGGGAATTTCCATCACCTACTTGTCCTCCCTCCACCTCCGTTCCCAACCTGCCTCCCATATCCTCTACCCTTACCCCAGGGGCTGCTAGAATGAGTGGTCCCCTCTGTGTCTAGTTTACTACTTAATGATCTTATCACTGTTTGGTCTTGGTACCTCCATTACTTCCCCCTCTAATTGGGAGGTGGGACTAGATGGTTTAAGTTATGTGGTTTTGTTTGAGGAAGAGAAAAGTAATAAAATGGGTAAAAATCAACTACGCCGACAATGGGCAGAACTGTTATTTTTCTTCATGAAGTCAGTTTGTTAGAAAACTGATCATATTATTTGCTTGTTGTCATTCAAAAAATCTGTTTTTTTCAAACATATTATAAGACTCTATGTACAAACATTATTTCAATTACAAAAAGATCTATATATCTTTCTTAACTTGAAAAATGCTATTATTTCTAACTTGTATTAAAATCCAGTTTATAGGATAGAGTATCTTTTGCTGTAATTCCCCTTTTTGTTTAAATAACTGTTTCCCTGGTCTTGGAACCTTAAAGACCATATCAATTCTGTAACAGTGGTCACAAATTACATATCCCTGTTATGGTTTACAGATATTTTTTTAAAATGATACTTAGATATATATGTAGATCTATATAGCTAGATAACTGGATAGATTTCTACTACTTCAATGACTTTTCCATTTTATTTTCATTGCTACTTCAAATCATCCTATATAGGATAGGAGAGATAGTACAGAGGTTAAGGCATTTTCTTTGCATGCTGTCAACAGTAGTTCATATCCCAAGACCATATCATGTCCTTCAAGAATCACCAGGAGTGATTCTTGGGCACAGAGCAGGAATAAATTTTGGATGCAATTAAGTATAGCTTCACTCCTAAATAATTACTAAGTAAACCATCTAGTATTTAAAAGGTGCTCTATTTTTTATAATATGCCAAATGTTTAAATAGTATTTAATGGAAATATTAATGATAAATGAAATATCTTCAATATTTCTCATTTTTAAAAAATAGCATTTTAAAATTAATGGCAAGTATATAAATATGGGATATTTATATAAATAATATATTATATTATACAATCATGTTTATATAACAAGCAGTAAACAATTATAATACAAAATACAAGATTATACTAAATATAATATTTAATATAAATATGTGCATATATTTATGTATTATTACAATTATAATATTATAAATATATGAATAAGCAAAGAAGATATAATTAGTCTTTATTTCTCTATCTAGGCTTAATTTAAAAATTTAACGTAATTTATTTAACCTAAGTTAAATTTAACATAACTTATTTTGAAAAGTCACACATTTAGGGAGCTGGAGAGATAGCATGGAGGTAAGGCATTTTCCTCGCATGCAGAAGGTTAGTGGTTTGAATCCTGGGGTCCCATATGGTCCCCTGAGCCTGCCAGGAGCGATTTCTGAGGGTAGAACTAGGAGTAACCCCTGAGAGCTGCTGGGTGTGACACAAAAAGAAAAAAAAAGAAAAAATAAGAAAAAGAAAAAAAAAGTCACACATTTGGAGGTTTAATTAATTCTGATTTTTCTAATCTTACAGTAATGTAGAAATTGTGAATAGTTTTCATGATTGAATATAAAATACCATGGCATAAACTGATTAAGTCAGAAATCCCATCTCAAAATTGTCTAGAATGTTAAGTACCTATACAGATGGTAAGAAGAAAATGAATCTCTAGTATTTGGTTGGATTTTTTGTGGTAATATTTTAATATTCAGTTTTGCTGTTAAGTATCTACACATGATAGTACTGAATTCTTTCTTCAATTTACATGTCATATTTTTAAGGAAAAATAGTTTTGTCAATTATTACATTTATAAGAACAACTTTTGTATATATATAAACAAAAGTTCTTATAAATGTAATATATATATTGCTTTTTGGGTCACACCCAGTAGCGCTCAGGGGTTACTCCTGGCTCCATGCTCAGAAATCGCTCCTGGCAGGCTCAGGGTACCACATGGGATGCCAGGATTCAAACCAATGTCCTTCTGCATGAAAAGCAATGTCTTTGATATAACACAAATTTGAAAGAAAACTTTGCTACTAAAGCACATTAATCCCAAGTATATGTGCCTTCATTTTTATTCAACTAAAATCATCGATCTTCTAGCAGGGTCATTTTTTAAAATATATTTTATTCAGCTTTAGTTTAATCTTATCATCATTAAAATATTTGAAAATTTGAAAGATAGTTCTTTAGTTTTATTCTTTCCTTGCCTATATATTGTTATATATTATACTATATAATATAATAATATATATTAAATATTGTTATATATAATATATACTATATATAGTATATATAGTATACATACTATATATACTATATATTCTATATATATAATGATATATAATATATTGTTATATATATTGTTATATTGCCTATTAATGTTATTTTATTTAGTAACTATCATTAGTTAATAATACTATATAATTTTAGGGGATAATATTCATCTGGGGCCTAGAGCGATAGCACAGTGGTAGGTTGTTTGCCTTGCACACAGCCAATCAGGATGGACGGTGGTTTGAATCCTGACATTTCATATGGTTTCCCTGTGCCTGCCAGGAGCAATTTCTGAACCCAGATCCAGGATTAATACCTTACTGCCGCCAGTGTGACTCAAAAACAAAAAACAAACAAAAAAATTATGTTTCTATGTGACTCAAAGACACCAGAACTAGCACCAAAGTTCCTATGTCATTTTGTCACGTAGAGAATAACACTGCCCATTTTTTCTATGTCTAATTTTTCCTTAGGTAACTAGAAAACTTTACACAAGTTTGGAGTTAACTTTATTATTTTTATCAGTTCATTTGATTCACCTCAATAATCTTATTCTATTCCTAAAAGAGAAAGTTTTATCTTTTTAAATGAGAGGAAGTTTTACCATTGATAATTTTTATTCAATTTATCATTTGTCAATGGGCTTTTAGGTTGGCTTCATGTTTGGACTTCTGTGCTAATACAACTCTAAATATAGAGGTGCAGATAGTATTTTCTTTTTTCTTTTTTTCAGGCCACACCCATATGATGCTCAGGGGTTACTCCTGGCAAAGCACTCAGAAATTGCCCCTGGCTTGGGGGGACCATATGGGACACCGGGGGATTGAACCGAGGTCCTTTCTTGGCTAGCGCTTGCAAGGCGCTTACCTCTAGCGCCTCCTTACCTCTAGCGCCACCTCGCCGGCCCCCAGTATTTTCATACCTCTTGGTCTTCTTATCTGCCTTGAATGGAAAAAGTTATCAATATCTATTATTAAAGGTTTTGCTTTTCACTTGTTTTGGGAAATAATTAGCAGGTTTATCTGAGTACCATCTTAAACATTTGAGTAAAAATTTTTTCCAATTGTTGACAAATTTTAATGGCAGGCAACATTTTGAAGTTCTGGGATATTAAGATAACTGGTTCCTAAAATACAGTTTTGAGGTTCTAGTTCTATCGTTATAGTTCTCTATTTCTCTGTAATTCATCAAAAATTTTTGATGCTGCTCATAAAAAGCATACATTAAAAGCAAGAGCAATAGTATAGCTGGATGGGTGTTTGCCTTGCACAAGGTCAATCTGAGTTCAATTCCCACCGCCCCATAGCACCCCATATAATCTTCCAAGTCCAGCCAGTAGTTATCCAAAGAGCAGACCAAGAAGGAAACCTTGAGCACTGTTGAGTGTGACCCCCAAACAACAAAAATCATACATTAGCAGAGACTATTGATATTCCAGTAGATTTCCTGTGCATTTTCTTTCTGAAAATTTCCTTGCTATATTAGTCACTTTGACAACCTTGTGCCATAATATAGTAAACAATTTATCATACTGTTTTATTTTTTTCTTTTATAGGTTTAGTGTATTAATTTCAAGTATAATTTATTTTGTGAATTGATGCTATTAAGCTCTTAAAAGAAAAAAAATGTTACCAAATATTAAATAAATTAAGTAAATTATATAAAAATAAGTTAGTTGAAATAACTATTTTCTAGATGTTACCTGAATAACAAATATATATTCTTTACATTTAAATTATTTAAAAAGCAAGAAATAGTAGAAATTGATCATTTTAAATAAATCATAATTAATATAGCTCACATTTTAAAATGCTTCACTATTGTCTTGAAATAGATGCTTGGTATAGATGCTTATCTTATATCATTTTATCAAGTTAATGTCTTTTAGAATAAACATTGTCTTTTGGAGTTATGATGGTCTGTGATAAAAATCATAATTCAGTAGCCTGGAGTTTATGATCTTTGCCAAAGAAATTTCATCCTACATGTCCAAACTTTATTTCTGCAGAGCTATCCAATTTTCCCATTCTTAGAAGATGACTTTTGAAAGATATTTAACTGGTTGAAATTTAAAGTATTTATTTAAAATCTCTTTCTCCAATACCTGAAACCAGGTTATATATATGGACCTGAATTTTGGTTTGTTTGCTATGTGTCAAAGTTATTGATTATTAATAGAAAAGGGGAATTAGATGCAAATATATTCAATATCCTTCAACCATGTCTCAATTTTCTGTTCTTCACTTGAGGTTTATTCTCACTAACCAATGTTCATTAATGGAAAAAACTTTTTCATGTATAACTTTTGCTTTCTTGTTAAAATTTACAACTTTACATTTTCAATTATTCTGTTCATTAGAAACACTCCATCTATCTTGCCTAATCAAGATTTTTCTATTTTATTACTATACAAAATACTAATGCACATAAGATTTGACTGAATTGCCTTCTCTTTGAAATTTATACTTAAATTTATTTTTTGATTGTTGTTTGTTTGTTTTTGGTTTTTGGGCCATACCCATTGACACTTAGAGTTTACTCCTTGCTATGCGCTCAGAAATTGCTCCTGGCTTGGGGTACCATATGGGACGCTGAGGGATTGAACCAAGATCCATCCTGGGTCAGACATGTGCAAGGCAAATGCCCTACCGCTGAGCTATCACTTCAGCCCCTCCTTATAGTTTTTTTTTTTAAAAGCTGCTCTGATCTGAGAGAATTTGTTATGGTACCTCAAAATTATACTTAAATTGTATAATGTATGTCCATTTTAATAATTGTTTCCCCAAGTTAGGTTATAATCATCTTAGTGAAAATATTGGTAGTTCACCTTTGCAAAGAGTGGATTTGAGTAAAACTATTTCTCCAAAAGTTCATATACTCATAAACTAGATAAAATAATTTAACTTAAAAATTTACCTTAGGATAAGGCATTATATATGAAGCCCTATCAGCAACAGTACTGTAAACCACAAAGTAAAATTTTATATAGATAAAATATTGCCTCTTGTAAAAGTAAAATGGTAGGAGGCAAATGGGAGAAAGTATTGGCAGAGAGAAGTAGACACTGGTGAAGGGATCAGTATTGAAACATTGTATGTCTGAAAGCAAATTATGAATTACTTTATAATTTCACAGTTCTTACATAAAAATAAAATTAAAAAATATTACCTTAGGCTATGAGATAGCTTAATTTTCTGATGGTTGTGGCGGCAACTGGAGAGTATAGGATTTATTGAGGATTATTCAAGAATTGTACATGCATGCACACGCTCATATCCCACTCTTCAAGAGAGGAATAAGAACTTATATCATCTCAAATTGTCTGTGTAACTATGCCTATCAAATTGAGGGCCAGTATGTAGGATTCCTTTGGGTATCTGTATTCATATCTAAGCATTTATCTCTTGCTCCAGTGAAATGACTTTTTATGCTTTCCACATGTATACCACAAAATTTTACATGGTTATTTCACTTATCTTACATAAAAAAATCTCTTGACAAAAAAAAAAAAAATCTCTTGACTCAGTTTATTTTTTTCTGTGTTGTTAAGACATAGCATCCATTCACCTGGTTATGCAGGGTTATGCTGTGAGCCATCCCTGAGGCTTCTTTTTTCTTAGCCTTCCCGACTTCTGAGTATTTAATTTTACTAAAATAGCTGTCTTTAATTTAAATCTAAGTATTTAATCTAAATCTAAACATTTAATTTTATTAAATATCTTTCTCTGCCTTCATCATCTGCCCTGTTCTATAATTGCCAACATATATTTTCTCTATTCATTCTATTTCTTGCTTTAAATATGATTGCTGGGCAGGAGAAATAACTTGAAGGAAGGCCATGAGTGGCACTAGGGACTAACTCATGGCCTTCCTTCAAGCTATTTCTTCTGCCCAGCAATGGAAATGAAAGCATACAAAATTCAAGAAGATCCCCAATTTAGGTAAACAAAGAAGAGAGATGTGTCAGGAATCTTGGCTTCTATTTATAGAACAAAATGTGCTGTAAAGGCATGTTTTCATACATCCAGAGAATTGAGTTTGGTTTAGCAAAATGAAAATAAATTTTGTTCAGTGTATTTTACTGAGGGTAAAGGAACAGACTCCCTATCTTCAAAATTCCACTTTGTATAACTCAAGAGATTTAAAGCTAAAGAAGCTTTAGGACCAGAAAAATATGACAGTGGGTAGGGTATCTGCTTTGTATGAAGCTGACCCAGGTTTGATCCCCAGCACTATATAATGTCCCCAAGCACCATCATATGTGATCCATGAGCAACATACTATAAAATAAATCACACAGTTTTGAGATGATCTCAGACACCATATTTCTACCTCTGGGTAGATGGCTCTGAAGAAACAAAGTAGTGGTGAAGAATTAATAAACCAAGGCAGTTAGGAGAGAATCATAGAGGCAACCAGTGCCTAGTGGTATCTCTCTCTGAGCCCAAAGTCAGAACTGCTCTTTCTTTATTATACCCAGTACAAAATTCAACCAGGTGGGGGCATGGTGGAGTAAGAGCCAGGTGGGCTTTTACATATCAATAAAAGAGGTTTAGAGGAAAGGAAGATGAGAGAATGCCTTTGTTTTGGGTTAATAGTTGGGTGTCATATTACAACATACAACCAGGTGTTATAAAGCACAGTGCACCACTAGGTGTGGTCCATAAACCAAAAGATAAAAACAACTAAAAATGTTTCTCTGGCAATGTGGAAAATGGCTTTTATGGTGAGAGCCACAATTCATTAAGGAAAATGTTAGATGATATAATGGAATGGTCATCAGAATAGAGGGTAAAAATGTCTTAATTGCATGGGACTAAGAGTGGCTCTAGCTCAGACTGAATCTTTGGTTTTTGACTGAGAAGAGAAAATAGGTCATGTGTCATTTACTTAGATGCAGGCACTACAGTAAGAGGAAAATGAGAAGAAGGTGAGTTTAGATTTGTTTAGATTTAATTTCTTATTAACTCTTATGTAAATGCCATTTTCTCCTTCCCTCTTCCCCAAAAACATGGCCTACTTTTCCCTGTTAGTGAAATGGTTGTCTTGGCTATAAACACAAGAGCGTGTTCAACTACTGCTTCATGTCTCTTATGATATGAATGGAGAAACTTCTATTTTCATATAATGCTTTTAATTAACTTTCATTTAGCCCCCAGAAGCTCTTGGGCATGGATGCCTACTAAGTAATTGTTAAAACCAACATGATTATTTGGGGCATGGCAAAACAGACATTTATTTCTGCCAAATAATCAGTGCCAGTTTCTAGTTGGAATGAGTGCTCAAAGATTAGAGAAGGGAGTGTTTGCTTCCATTATAGAAGGCTGTACTTTCTAAGTCTCAGAGCAACTCACTCTAAGTTGGCACACAGTATCTTTAATCAATTTATGTGAATAATATAATGAAATTTTAAAGTTTAAAGTAGACGTTAAAGGTTACCTAGTCTCCGAACAAAATCTTTCTCTTTCAGCCATAGTGCCCTATATATTATACTCTTGGAATATTTTCAGAACATTGAATCAATAATTGAAAAGACACTAGATATCTTCCTATCACATGCTCATCGTTTTGTCATCTACAGAAATTGTTAAAAAAAAAAGTGTTTAACTGCAGATTGCAGATTTTCTTAATTACTTAAATCATAGCATGGTGAATTTATAGTTTATGGAATTCAATTTCAGGTCTGAATGCCAGATCAGTTAACTGCTTTATAATTTTTATAATGGGCCAGTTATTTTAACCATAGTGGGTTTTAATTTTCTTACTAATGGCAGTTTTTACTGAGATTATTTTAATTCCTAATATTAAATAAACTTAGATCTCAAATTTGTTTTATCATCAGTACTAGAAACTATTCTATGCTTAGTTGTGAGCTGTATTGACTAAAGTGATGGATAATATGTAATTATTTTCTATATAAAATTCTAAAACAGATGAGGGAAACAAAACAGCAAACTTGATAAAGAAATGAGAGACATGCTACATTAAGAATTCTCACAATGTTTTGAGGAACATATAAAAGAATTGATATTGATTAAAGCAGAAAGGTCAGACAACCATTAATCTAAATTAATTCCATCTATGTCTTTAGAATGGAGGCAAAAATTTCAATGAAAATAGAATAATACAGCAAAGAGTGTGTGGAGGAGTAAAGAAGGGTGAAAGAAAACAGCAATTTGAAGCTAGTTGATATAGTTGTTGAGAAATATAAAAATCTGGACAAGTGGGAAGAGAACTCATTACCAAAGATTTTATGTAATTAAGGATCCAAATATATAGCTTTAAATCCATATGCCTAATGCCTTACCAATTGTAAACATATTTTATTGTTTACACATACAAGAATCAAAGAAGTATAAAGCAAAGAAATATAATTCTCAAAATAAGAACCTTTTTTCCAAAGGAAAATATGTTATATAGATTATATTTGATAAAATACAGAATACTAAATTCTACAAGATATAAAATCTTCTTGTATTATTAGCAACACAAAATCATAAAATTACTGACATAAAAACTTTTAAAAATAATTTTCTTATCTTGGAAAATAACTCATCACACTAAAATTTTCAACTTAATAATTTTAGTTTTTATTTCTCAAGAGCATCTCATTAAAATTATCCATTGGAATTCTGAAATGCCAGGAAGTCATTTTTTAAATTAGACAAATGGTGGACACTCAGGCATTTAGAACTCATTCTGCAGATGAGGTACAGTCGAGGACAAGTACTGTTCAGGAAATGAGGACTGAGTGGTTGTCAATCACATTTTCATTATCCCTGTATTGGGATCCCCAACAGAATGGTTGTGTCTGGTCTTCAGTTTTGGGTCTTTATGAAATTTGTGCTGTATGATGCCATTGCTGACTAGAAACCCCCAACATTTGCTTGTTCAATTTTCCGAGGAAAGTATATGTAGAAAAAAGAGACAAACAGCATTGGGTAATTCTATTCTCAACAGCAACTTTTATAGATCTTTCACTATTAAGCACATTGGCTCTGTGTTCCTTTGATCAAAAAGCATGAATGATACTTGGAGCATTTTGCATTGTAAACACATAATATATTTATTTGAAATATTTTGAATTTTTGTAGGTTATATTGACTGTTCAGAAGTGAAATTAGCTTTTAAAAAGCATATACACTGAAGGTGATTTTAAGAACAAAAATGCAGTATTTTTTCTAATCCAACTCTCTGCTATGTGTCTTTAAATGGGAGAGTTTAGTCCATTAACATTAGGGAGATTATTGACAGAGAGGGCTGTTGTGCAGTTGTATTGTGTAGGGTTGTTGTAGTTAGAATCAGGTATTTGTATTGTGTAATTCATCTCTAGTAGATTGTTTAGAATTGGTTTTGTTTGCACAAATAATACGAGTTCTTTTTTGTATGAGAATGTTTTTAGTCCTCCCTCCCATATGAATGAGAGTTTTGCTGGTAGTGGACTCTAGGTTGGAAGTTTATTTCCTTCAGTTGTTTAAATATGCCATATTACTGTCTTTATTTTTTGAAATAATTAAATTTGAATTATTGGGTTGCTTTTCTTTTTCTTTTTTTATTATTAATTTTTATTTTGACCAAAGTGGATTACAAATCATTCACAATAGTATTTTAGGTACATAGTGATATTGAATCAGGGGATTCCCTCCACTGTCTTCTTGCTTGAATTGTTTCAAATGGGAGATCTGGTTTGATTCTTACGTTCTTTTCTTTGTATTTGTTTTTTTCTCCTGTATTGCTTAAGGAGCTCATCTTTCTCTTTGTTTTTGTTTGTTTGTTTGTTTTGTTTTATTTGTTTGCCATTTGGATTATTATATGCCTTGGTATTGGTTTATTAGGGTCTATTTTATTAGGGACTCTTTTCACCTCCTGGATTTATACCAGAGCCTCTTTCAAGGGGGTGGGAAAGTTTTCTGCTATTATTTCCCTGACCACTTGTTCTTCCCCTTTCCCTATTTCCTCCCCTTCTGGTATTCCTATAATCCATACATTGTTTCTTTTGTCTTTGCTCATTAAATACCTAATTTTTTCTTCCAATTACTTTTTATTTATAAACTATTTATAAACTTCCAATTTACCTTTCATTTTCTTATTGGCATCTTTATCATTTTTGTTTGTACTTTTTCTTCAAGTTCTTCTATATCAGGGGTCTCAAACTCGTGGCCCATGGGCCATTTGCGGCCCTCTGTACAACATTTTGTGGCCCATGGCTTACCTTCAAATATCGCAGTATTCATGATTATTCGCTTACTGAATAATCACAATAAAAATCACATTAGTAAAAATATTTGCATTAAACATTCGCATACCCCGAGCAGTTCCATTTGGGGTATGCAAATGTTTAATGGGATTTTTTGAGATTTTTTTTCTTACTAATGCAATTTTTTATTGCGAATATTTGGAAGCGAAATCTTTTATGCGGCCCTGCCTCACCCTGACTTTGCCTCCTGCGGCCCCCAGGTAAATTGAGTTTGAGATCCCTGTTCTATATGATTCTCCAACTGTGTAATTCTGTTACTATGGCTTGCTAAGACATTTTTTATTTCCTCAATTCCATTTGTATGGATTCTCTCATCTTCTGTAAAAGTTCTTCTTTGAATTGGTTGATTTGCTCATCTATGGATTTCTTGAACTTGCTGGCTAGTGATTCCTTGATTTCTTTTTGCCATGGCTTGCATTGCCACTTTTAGGTCCTCATCTATTGGGCCCATGTGTTTTGATGGACTTGGAAACTTGCTAGGATTTCTCTCTATATCCCCTGTTGTTAGTGTTTCCTTAGTTTACCCATATTTCTTTGTACTTGGTGGTTTGGTTTGGAGTGTACTGCCTTCACATTTCATCTCTCCTTTGTCACCTGTGGCGTGGGGCTGGGTCCCTTCTCCAGAGTGCAACTCTAGGTGGGTATGATGGTTGCTTAGGTTTGGCCCTGCCCTCAAGACTTCTCCTTCACTTTACCTGCCAGAAGGCATAGGTAGCCTTCACCTTGCCCAACTGCAGCAAGGTTTCCCCTCTCCCCTCACATGTCAGAAGGTGTGCTGGAGATTCAGCCTGTGTTAATTTTCCTCCTCCCCTCTACCTGTCAGACCGAGTGGTTTCCCTCTTATCGAATCTATCCCCACTCCATAATGGCAGATAGGCTATCTGAGTTCTGCCACTTGTGCCTGGTCGATTTCAGCCTCCCACTCTACCTGTCAGACAGCATGGTTCCCTGCTGATCACTCCTGTCCCTGCAAGTAATAGCGGAGCTGTCTCTATCCAGTAATGGCAGAGTCGCTGCCTGAGCTCTGCCAGTGATCCAGGTCAATTTCACCCTCCCTGGTCAATTTTAGCCTCCCACTATACCTATCAGATAGCGTGGTCCCCCACCGATTGCTCCTGTCCCCACCCAGTAATCAAAAATGCAGTATTTTTAACCATGTTCTCCAAGGCTTCCCGTTCTGTGGAGGTTTGCCTGTCTTATCCTATAGTGAAATGAAATAATTATTTTTTTAAAACTCATGCTGATCTCAGGTGCTATAAAAGTAAGTACTAAACAGTAACTAATATTGAGATGTAAGAACATTTTATAAAGGAGAATAATGAGGTGTGATCTTCCCTTAGACATGAGAAATGTAAATGATTATTTGATGGGAAGATTATAATACAGGTACTAGAAAAGAAGAGAGAAGGAAGAGATAAATAAATCAAGTGATGGCACCTTTCTAGTTTTATATATCTTAAAAGTAAAATAATAATAAAATTTATACTGGCTTTTCTATGCATAATTATACAAAATTGTATAGAAAGTGGCAGACAGTTCTCAACTATACCTGCTTCATTAAAAAATTAATAAAAATAATTTGGGAATTTATTTTATAAACACTAAAGATATGATTTAATGTAAGTTGTTATTTATTAATGAGGATGAATAAATAGAAATTACTTTTATCCTATCACCTTTCAACCTTAGTGTGTTTTTAATAGATTAAAAGTAAGTAAACATTAGTTACTCCAGAGTAGATTCTCTAAAGACATCTTGGATTCTTTTGTACCTTAAATTTAAAAAATATAATTTTATTTAGTGGTTTGCCATATTTTAAAATCTTTAGTTGTTTCTGTATATACTAACATATATTAAAAACCTAATACATTGTTTTAAATGGTTTTGTTTTCCATAGAGATTGGATTTCCAAATGTACATTAATGACTGCAGCATTTGTGTTGCCCCTTGCTGAGGCTAAACTTACATTGTGTTGTTTTGCAGAACAATTGATGAGGTATTTTTGTTCTGCAGTATGGCACTTGGCAAAACATTGCTCCCTGATTTGAACTCTTCAGTGTAACCTTCAGGGGAAATGGCTCTGTAATACTATTGCATCAACCCTTTCAGTAAATTATATTATTATATATCCATTTATAACTTATCCTCTAAGTGATCTCAGTCAAATCAATTGATGTCTTGTTTTCCCTGCAATGAAATTTACTGTAGCAAAGGTTGCCCCTTCTGTTCTCATAGGACTGCAGTATTCAGTTGGATAGTTTCTGTGAAGATCATGTAAGCCTTCATGAATGGCTTCTCTGCAACTATAAAGCAAATTTTTGGTAGATTTTTCAGATAATAGAATGAGGCATAAAATAATATTAAATGTCATAGCCTGTACTTCATTAGACATCATTGGCCTATGAGGATTACAAAAGATGATACAGTGGACAGAAGGACTGGAAACAAATACCTAAGGATGTTGAGTATTGACTTATACCAGGATATTGGTTACATACTTCCATACATCGTTTTGTACAAGTTTTTAGTGGACTAAAATTTGGGTAAAACTGCTTACCATGAAAATTTCTATTTAAATAAAAATGATGAATAGTAGCTATGTTAATCAAATTATCTTTGTGGTGTTATGATGCCACAGAGAGAAAGAAGTCTTGGATCACAAGGTAGCAGAGACCATGAAAAGACGCAGGGGTCCTCAAACTTTTTAAGCAGGGGGCCAGTTCACTGTCCTTCAGACTATTGGAGGGCCAGATTATAGTAAAAACAAAAATTATGAACAAATTTCTATGCACACTGCATATATCTTATTTAGAAGTGAAGAAACAAAATGGGAATAAATGCAATATGTGGCCCGCAGGCCATAGATTGAGGACCATTGGACTAGGGTAAATCAGAAATATGAGGGAACAGAAGATATGAGGCAGGAGAGATAATGGCTCAGACATTAAAAGGGAATATAGTGGTATTATTAAATTAGAGCTGCATACTGACACTAGGGGTCCACAAAAATACTGTGCATCACAGAGAAGCAGAGAAACAATAAATCTGTGATTCTAAGGGGATAAGGCAACTTGCATACTTGAATGACATAAATCTTTTATTCTGTTACATTTTACAAGCAGTCTGTCTAATTACCCTTCCTATGAACTCCTGAGTCTCTGTGAGGTTTCTAATCTTTGTAGTCACTGTGTATTTTCAGTAAAATTTCTTCATTTTCATGTTGCTTACAATTGAAAACTTACAGAACAAAACACAAGATAGTAGTTCAATGTAGCATTCTGAATAAATGTGTATTTTAGATATCAGTCTTATTTATCGTGATACTCAATAGCAGGCCCTTTACTTAGCTCTAGTTTAATTTAAATCATTTTTAATTACAACATAATACAACAATAATAGTGATAATATCCACATTCAGTTCTTCGACTATTTCCTTGAATCTCCAACCATCTGTTTTTCTTAAGTTATTCTTGGGCTACTTAGCCAAATATTTGAAAGGAGATATAGAATTTAATTTTTTTAAGTAAAAAATAAAAAAATTAGTGTACTGAGAAGAGAAGAAAGAGCAATCTATGTACTATTTTTCTTTTAAGCCTTCTTTTAAGCCTTCTTGTGAAATATTAGTTTTGGCAATCTTGGTGTTCCAAAATATATCAATGAAGTTGGCTGAATTGGAAACATTATAAAATCTGGCTTATTGGAATTTCTCTTGCCTGTTGATATAAATACCGGCCATTCTTCACTATGCTTATGTGAATTCTCTATATCTCAAAGGAATTTGTCTAGTAAGGAACTTCTAATATTATGTATTGATACAGTTATTTTATTATTGCAATACAATACAGTAAAACTAGTACTTTAAAGGACTTTGATTTATTATACTTAAATTGAGCTCTCATATTATCTAGCAATACCACTTCTAGGAATATAAACTAGGAACACAAAAACACAATAAAAAAAAACCCTCTGCATGCCTATGTTCACTACAGCACTATTTACAACAGCCAGAATCTGGAAACAACCCAGATGCCCAGCAACAACTGAGTGACTAAAAAACTGTGGTAACGGAATGGGGCTTCTGGAAGCACAAAGAAAGACACTGTCCTAGGTGCCATCCTAGCTTCAGTGCAAAGACCAAGATCACCAACCACAGAAGATGAATTAAAATGACACTGATGGAACAAAACTTCTAGAACCACAAAGACTGACTTCATCATAACTCCCACCGCAGGATCTGTGCAGATACTGAGATCCCTAGACACAGAGGCCTGATAGTATCACCCAGGACAGAGCAGAGGTCTTACAAACACCACAAAAGCACCACCGAGAAAGTAAATGATCCTGAACAGAGTCTATAGTTGATCCCATGACAATACACTCCAAGGGCGGAGAAACCCCATATCTCTTAGGCCAAGTGAATTCCTTTTCGAATGACCCCAATATTTACTGTGCCTGGGCAGGAGGGAAAAAAACAAAAAGCACAAAACTTATTTATTTTTTTTATATATATTATTTTATTTTCATTTATTATTATTATTTTTATTTACCTATCTATTTTTTGGTCAATTTCTCTGTTTGGGTGTGATAATTGAAGTTGTCCCCAGTTATACTTATTCTTTCTCTTCCTTTCTGTTCTTTGTATGCTATGCCATGTTTCCTATATCAAGACCATGGCATTTTTTTGTTTGTTTGTTTGCTTGTTTTGTTTTGTGTTTGTTTTTGTGGGTTTTTTTTTTTGGTGCTTGTGTTTATTGTTGGAGTCCTCACGGGATATTTGACACTTCTTTTTGTACTGGTGGAATGTTTCACCTTTTTTCTCTCCTTCATTTCTCAAACCGATGTTGAGAGCCTCTGGAAGAATTCCGCTTATTTTCGGCGTATTAGACTTTTACCCCAGTTTATTACTTTTCTCTCCTTCAAACAAAACCACGTAACTTGAACTAGCTAGTCCTGCCCCTCCAATTAGAGGGGGAAACAAGGGAGACACCAGGACCAAACAGGCGCAAGACTACTATGCAGTAAGCTAGATACAGAGGAGACCACATATCCTAGCTACTCTGGGGGTGAGGGAAGAGGATATGGGTGGTAGGACAAAAACGGAGGTGTAGGGAGGACAATTTGGTGATGGGAATCCCCCCTGATTTTATGTAAATATGTACCTAAAATATCATTGTCAACAATATGTAAGCCACTATGATCAAAATAAAAAAATATATATATAATAAAAAAAAAGACCAACTGTGACAAACGAATTGCCATATATGTAAAAAAAAAAAAAACTGTGGTACATCTACACAATGGAATACTATACAGCTGTTGGGAAAAATTAAGTCATGAAATTTTTCTATACCTGGATTAACATGGAAGCTATTATTTTGAGTAAAATGAGTCAGAGGAAGAGAGACACATAATAGTCTCACTCATCTGTGATATTTAAGAAAAATAAAAATATGGTTATAATGTCCAGAGACAATAGAGAAGAGGGACAGAAAAACCAGCCCATGATATGAAGCTTGCCACAAAGAGTGGTGAGTGCAATTAGAGAAATAATTACATCAACAACTATTATGACAATGGTAGTGAGTAAGAGCAATAGAATGCCTGTCACGAAGACAGTCAGGGAGTGGGGGAGGAGAAAGATAGGGGACATTGGTGGTGAGAAGGTTGCATTGGTAAAGGGGGTGGACTTTTTATGACTGAAACCCAACTACAAACATATTTGTAACCATGGTGCCTGAATAAAGATATTAAAAAAGGGGACATGATTCCCATAAAAACAATAAATAAAAAGAAATTCCAAGGAGTTTATGGTACTAAATGCACCTATAATTTGTACCCTTGAGTCCTATGTATCTTTCTCAAGACAATAATCTAAAAATCTTGTTTTAGGGGCTGGTGTATAGTGTGTTGAGCACTTGTCTTGCATGCAGAGTGCCAGGGTTTGATCTCTAGCACCATATATGGCTCCTCAAGCCCCACCTGGAGTTTATTATTGAGTACAGAGCCAAGAGTAAACCCTGTGTACATGTGATATGACCCAAAATGTAAAATAAAAAGAGTAAAATTTGTAGTAAAATTTATATTTGTGTTAATATAGGAATGTATAGCATTTAACTACTTAGAGATAAATGACTCATAGACACATTAAAGACACACATAGAAAGAAATTATATTCCTAATCTATATTATGTTGGTTCAAAAATTTGTGTTTTATTTAACTTTTTTTTGTTTGTGAGTCACTTCTGGTGGTGCAATAGTGCACAGGGTTTAATCCTGGATATGCACTCAGGTATCACCCCTGGTGAACTCTGAGCGCAATATAGGGTGCTGGGGATTGAACTCAGATTGGTCATGTGCAAGGCAAATACCCTACTCTCTACTCACTGTACTATCTCAAACCTTTCATTTAACCATATCTGAATTATGAATAAGATAACCATTTTATACTGAATTTACCCCATAGTCATCATGCACAAGATCATAGGTTTTAAACTTCTAGATTATTGTACAAAAACCATTCTGTTTTTCTCTCCCCCCATTTTTTTTTTTTTGGTTTTGTTTTTGGGCAACACCAGGTGACAATCAGGAGTTACTCCTGGCTATGTGCTCAGAAATCATTCTTGGCTTGGGGGACCATATGGGATTCTGGAAATCAAACTCAGGTTCATTCTGGGTCAGCTGCATGCAAGCCAAACTCCCTACTGCTGTGAAATTGTTTCGGCCCCTCGGTTTTTTGCTTATTGAGTTTTGGTCCAAAGCTATTAATACTCAGGTCTTACTCCTAGCTCTATACTGACATTGCTCAGGAGACCATATGTGATGTTAGATTTAACCTCAAACAGTTACATGCAAGGGAAATGATTAACTCAATTATTAGCTAACCTCGTATGTTATTTTGACATATTTAACATGAAGTAAAAATACTATTTCCAGAAAGAACATTTGTTGAAGACATTTTTCTATATTCTTTCATTAGAGCTCTAGTGGCCTCTGTATTTTCCTTTTGTGTTCATTTTAACCATGGCCCTATTAAAAAGGATTAAAATATCACCACGAAGTGAAATGGACTTTTCTTATAAAACATAATAAAATTGTCATGTTTTTAGCTCTTGTAGTGCATGGATGCCAAGTAATTGAAGAGACAATATTGATATGGTGACCTTAGACACAGATGAAACTGGAGTATGAAATTCCTTCTCATCCCTTTCATACTGATGTCATAACTTTCATTTAAACTGAGGATAATAAAAAATTGAGACTGTTAGCTATTGCTTTTTCTATTCATCCTTCTTGTGAGTTTATAAGTCAATTACAAATATTATTATTTATTCTTATCAACTTCATTGCTAGGTGTTATTTCAGAAAAAGGTATTGTATTTTTGCATATAATACAAATAATCATTTAAAAACTGGCAGTGCTTCTTAACTTTATCCTGATAATAGTTTTTTTTTTTTTTGGTTTTTGGGTCACACCCGGCATTGCTCAGGGGTTACTCCTGGCTGTCTGCTCAGAAATAGCTCCTGGCAGGCACGGGGGACCATATGGGACACCGGGATTCGAACCAACCACCTTTGGTCCTGGATTGGCCGTTTGCAAGGCAAACGCCGCTGTGCTATCTCTCCGGGCCCGATAATAGTTTTTTTTTTATAGTATGTAACTATAGGATGTTTTATCTTCTCTGTCCAGTATTGCACAAAACCTTGAGGAACATATAGAATTCAGAAGTTTAGAATGTGGATCATTTAACCATTCTGCCTACAATTTTTTTTTACATTAAAGAAAAATGTAACTGTTGTTCAATCAAACTTTCCTTCCCATCTTACAGCTTTTGTTTCTTAAAAATGATTTTTTTTTATTCTGGCATCATTATCATCATAACCATTTCAGTGACCAGTGAGTGAGACTCAACTATGCCCAGACAGTTACATGTTCTTTAAAGATAATATCCTATTCTTTACATCATTCAGTATCTAAGAATACTGCTCTTAGAGAGACAAAGGAAGCTATAATCAATATCATTTTCTAGTGGAATTAAGATTTTACACTAAAACTCATGTCTTTTATCAATCATTACCCATAAATAGAAGTTCATCTATTTTTCAAATTAAGATTTTAACAAATGATGTTTTTCTTTATTGCATTTCTGAAACTATCTCTATTTTACTTATTTCGATAACATGTTTATTAAAAGAAAAATATCATTTATAAGCTGTCTCCTGCATTTGAACAGAGAAAACATAGACATTGTAATATATCGAAAGGCTTTGAAATGTTCAAGTAGGTGCAGGAGAGATGTTTTGATTTAAAAGATAATGAGATGAATTCAAATTTGGATATGACTGAATTTGATTTTGAAAGGAAAAATGTTCCTGAAATTGCAGAGTGCTTGGTAATTTTATACTACCTACAGAGCACTTAAGAGATGTAGTATCCGATTATCAATTTGATACTGAATTCTAAACATATGTGTCATATCCTCTTTATGAAAGAGAATGTGAAAGGTATCTGACAAGTATAACTTTTGATGGCAAAATCTGTAACCAAATATAGGCAAGGTATATTGTTGAAGGAGCACTTGAGTTAGAATGATAGAACTTTCCATAAGAAATACAGATTTTTGTTACTTGACTCCTACATACACTAATTAGCCTAAAATTGTCATTTTTCTAAAAAAACATTATATATCACTCAATTTGGTTCGACATTTGAAAGCAGTATTGTCATAAAATCATCTTTACTCTTTCTAATTTTTAGTAATGAACAAAAGACATCATGCAATAAAATGCATTTCTCAATTATTGACAAGTAGAATTATTAACTCAGTGAAATAGAACTATAATTCAATGTATGATGTGGAAAATGTAAAATGTTATTTTTATTCAGAACAAAATATTTTTGAGAATGTAAAAGTCTTCTGAAACTTTGTCTAACTGGGATCTGCTCCAAAATAATAGTAATAACATGATATCATGATAGTGTTCTGATACGTAGTTAAGAATAAGGCCCGAGTACATCTGGGTGTAGCCTTTCATCCCTAACACATAAAAGGGATTGGTGTAAAAAGATCGTACAGCAGGTAAGGTGCATTCCTTGCCCATGGCTAGCCCAAGTTGGATCCTCAGCACTGATCACCAGCAGGAGGAAAGCCTGAGCATAGTTGGGTATGTGATCCGCTACAAAAGAAAAGCAGAATATTCTGATGTAAAGCATGCACTCTTGGAACTTCACTGGTGGCCTGAAGTTTTGCTTTGTTTCAGTATTGAATTCTATTGTGGACATTGGACTAACATACTTTGTCACGAACTCACCTATACTTTACAAATTTAGCATTGAAAAAGATACCTAACCTAATCTCTTGTGATAAATACAATATGTCTGCTTATGTTGTTATTGTAGTGCTTCTTATATTTCTTGAAGACCTGCTGTTCCACAACAAACTCTACTGATGTCTATTAAAATAAGAAATGATTATTAAGATTCAAATCTAAAAAAGTAAATAGAAAGATTAAGAAGGAGTGTTTGATTTAATAGATTAGTGTTTTAAACATTAACAGTTTTGATTTAATGATACAGTTTTGTGCTAATTGTCTTCAAAAAGCAGATGCATAGTAGTATTTAGAGCAGTTTATAGAAACACACAGGGCAAACTCTGTTGACCCTTGTATGAAAAATGTTGAACAATGTGAATTTATAATATCTGAGTTCTTCTAGTATTGTTGTCCCTTCAAAAGCGTATTATAGTCTAGGAGGTGGGCATACTCCTTTAAGGACCTGGTCTTCAATAGGAAGCTCACCACAAGGTAAAGATGAGGGAAAAACTGGATAATGATTGAGGTGAATATGCAGTATGTGGTGCTAGATATTTTACAGATGAAACCACTAACAGTTCTCTAAATCACAGTGCTACAACCAACATTTAATAAGTTAAAATTTTAAGAGATAAAGCTACAAGCTATAATTTCTTTACATTTTGGGACTATAAATGGTTACTAGACTCCATAAATCACTTTTTAAAATAAAAGCAGATAATGAATCTATAAAGGACAGTAGAACATAATTGTTAAGGACCAAATAGAATGGAGCATGTAGGATAGGGCATGTAGCTAAGTTACATTTAATTTAGACAAATATAGTAGAGTTGGTCTGATAAATTAAAATACTCATGCAAATGATTCACTTATGGGAAAGTCTTAAACTCCTGTTTATGATTCAATTTAGCAGCTGAGTACTTGGGTGCTCTACAAATTCATTTGGTAAAATGTATCAGTCACTGCCTCAGCTTCATTTAAATGTAGGAAATCAACATAAAGGATTAAATTGTTGAGCTGCTGTATAAATAAGTAAATTATCAAGAGCTTTTAAAAAGCACTTAATAACGACGGCTTCTTTTTTACCAACAATGCCATATCATGAGTTAAGTGAAACAATTTTTTAACTTATAAGTGACATTATCTATTATTACCATTATTGTTTTTCTTGAGTTTTAGTTTTGATTTATATTAAATTTCCAGTGTAGTATACTGATAAAATTTTATTTTATATATACATATATTTTCCTTCATATATAAATTTATTCTGATTTATAATTTTATGTTTAGTCTTCTTATTTATTTTTAATTACTTTATTTAAACACTGTGGTTACAAATTTGTTCATAGTACAGTTGGTTTTTTTTCTTTTTTTAATATAATTTTTATTTTGATCATAGTGGCTTACATATTGTTGATAATAATATTTAGGTACATATTTACATAAAATCAGGGGGGATTCCCATCACCAATTTGTCCTCCCTACACCTCCGTTTTTGTCCTACCTCCCATATCCTCTTCCCTCACCACCAGGGCTGCTAGAATATGTGGTCCCCTCTATACCTACCCTACTACTTAGTAGTCTTGCACCTGTTTGGTCTTGGTGTCTCCCTTATTTCCCCCTCTAACTGTGAGGCAGGGCTAGCTAGTTCAAATTACGTGGTTTGGTTTGAAGAAGAGAAAAGTAATAAACTGGGGTAAAAGTCTAATACGCCGAAAATGGGCGGAATCCTTCTACAGACTCTCATTATCGATTTGAGAGATGAAGGAGAAAAAGAAGATGAAACACTCCACCAATACAAAAAGGAGTGTCAAATATCCAGTGAGGACTCCGACATTAACAATAAGCACCACAAAAAATAAATAAAAATAAAAAACCACCATGGTCTTGAGATAAGAAACATGGCATTGCACAAAAAGAAAGAAAAAAAAAGAAGAGAAAAAATAAGTATAAATGGGGACAACAACTTCAATAACCACACCCAATCAAAGAAATTGACCAAAAATAGATAGGTAAATAAAAATAATAATAATAATAAATGAAGATAAAAATAATACATAAAAATAAGCAATGTTTTGTGTTTTTTGCTTTTTTTGTTTCCCTCCTGCCCTGGCACAGTAAATATTGGGGTCATTCGAAAAGGAATTCACTTGGCCTAAGAGATACGGGGTTTCTCCGTCCTTGGAGTATATTGTCATGGATTAACTATAGACTCTGTTCAGGGTCATTTACTCTCCCTGTGGTGCTAGAACCACAAAGACTGACTTCATCATAAGACTCGGGACCTGCGCAGATACCGAGATCTCTAGATACAGAGGTCTGATTGTATCACCCAGGACAGACCAGAAGTCTTCAAAACACTACAGTTGGTTTTTTATCCACACAATTGCAAAGCTATTTATGATTTAGTTTCAGTCATACAGTGTACAACACCCTTCACATTTCCTACCACTAATATCTGAAATTTCTTTCCTGCCCTTCCTGTGCCTGCCTGAGTGACATATTTCTTCTCTCTCTCTCTTTCTCTCTCTCTCTTTTTCTGTCTCTCTCTCTCTCTCATTCTCCCTTTTATCCCCCTTTAAACACTAGATATCTGTGTATATGTTTCCACAGAACTTCAGTTAAATTACCTTATTTTTTCATTGTGATGCCATATTTCTATAAGGGTTTGGGTGATGAAGTTCCAGAACTTCATATAGAAATAGAAAGAAATCAATTAGTGCAGAGGATCTTACAAACTTTAATTCTTTGGAAATAATTCATGAGACTTTACTTTTTTTTTTGGCTATAAGGTATTATATAATTTAACTGAACCATGAAATAGCAAAAAAAGTGGCCTCCCCAACAGTTCTAATATATAGCTTATTTAAATTAAATTTAAACTAAATTTAAATTAAATTGTATTTTTATTTTATAAAATTTTCTTAATATTAGGGAGACAGACCCAGTGGTAAAACTAAAACTAAAAATAGCTAGAATGCATGAATTCCCTGAGTTTGATTTCTAGCCCTACATGTCTCCTAAGCATAGTATTCTGTAACTCTGATGATCCCAAATGCACCCTTAGCTCCAAGCACTACCTGGCCAAAGCTTAAAACCATCAGGATCTGCTGACCTTCATGACTGAGCTGTTAGGCTGAATATCATCAGTTCCCACCAAACATCACCAGGGTAACCTGTGTAAAGTTATTTTCTCTTCTTTAATTTCTTATTTTGTTATATTTATTTTGGGCATTGTATACTGCTACATGTCTTCATAGAATGATTATTCAACTCTTCTAGTATTTGTAAGTTAGACTCTAATCAGAGAAAAATAAAATTGAGGTTCTAAATATAGCCTATAACCAGCCTGCCACAATTTTTCTTTTTTTTTTTTTCTTTCTTTCTTTTTTTTTTTTTTTAGTTTTTGGGCCACACCTGGCATTGCTCAGGAGTTACTCCTGGCTGTCTGCTCAGAAATAGCTCCTGGCAGGCACAGGGGACCATATGGGACACCAGGATTTGAACCAACCACCTTTGGTCCTTTTGTCCTGGATCGGCTGCTTGTAAGGCAAACGCCACTGTGCTATCTCTCCGGGCCCCACAATTTTTCTTTTACTTGTTTTCTATAACATAATTCAAGGATACTCTTTAGGATCAGAGAGATAGTACAGGACCCAGGTAACTTCCCTTTCACCCCACAGACCAAGCACTTACTATGATCTTCCAAGAACCATCAGGCCTCTTAATGCATAGAGCCAGGAATAGCCCCTGAGCACAACTGGGTGTATTTGTAATTCCAAAACCTTTAAGTACTAAATGCAGAAACACATAAATAAAAGAACAATTTTACATATAAATTATAAAAGCCTTTAAATAATTCCAATGATCATCATTTGAATATTTTTTCATAATAAGATGCTTTAAAAGTTCCCATGCTATTGTTAATCTTTCATATACCTTTTAAAATCAAATATATATGCAAAAGAGCTGCGATGTCAAAGTTAAATAGACTTTGAATTTCTGGGTCTTCAGCAGATCACCACCTTTCATCAAATTATTATCCCTCAGTGTTTCTTTGTCAAAAGATATTGTTTTATTATAATGCTTAAAACATGCATAGGACATTTAGAGATAGCTCAGTTCTTTCTATGTTCCTAATTCCTCTGTTTAAGAAAAGCAGATATATACATTGACATTTGAAAGAGAAAAAACCTTGATCATTTTTTATTTATAAATTCAGCTGCTGGTTATAGAAAAATAGTTCTGTCTGAAAAGGAATTACTGAAATGACTAGATTAATTATATTGGGTGAATCCTTCATCTCCTGTATTTATACTGTGATTTTTAGAAACCACTATGTTTAACTTAGAAAATAATATTATAGTAGATAAATCTACATCACATTTCCCCCTAATTTTATTCTAAAGTTTATAATCTGGTTTGTTTGTTTCTTTGAGGGGGCGGGGAGTTACTATGTTCCACACCTTACTGTTCTCAAGTTTTACATCTTTGTGGTCTTGGAATCTTGAAAGTGTTCTTTAAAGTGAGAAACTTTCAAATAACCTTAGGCAGTAAATAATAAATAATATATTATAAATATATGTATACATAAATATATATTTATATAATATTTATATACATTGGGCCACACCTGGTAACATTCAGGGTTTACTCCTGGCTATACGCTCAGCAATTGCTCCTGGCTTGGGGGACCATATGGGATGCTGGGGAATTGAACTATGGTCCATCCTGGGTCAGCTGTATGCAAGGCAAACGACCTAGGACTGCGCCAAGGCATGCTATTTTTAAAAATAAGGATCATGATGATAAGTATGATATCAGTTGAAAAATTAAGCTTCTCTTATCTAGCTAGAGTGCTGAGTGATCCCAAGACCCTGGCTCACTCTTTTAATAGCCAGAAGCTAACTTTGAGGGCAGGACTTCTGCCTTATTTCTGAATGTGGCATATTTTAAATCCAGGGATTTTAAATTTACATTTGTTTATGTGCTCTCAGACAATTTATTTACATCTTTGATATTTTCTTTCCCCCAGTTTTATTGAGATTCTGTGATTTGCAGTAGTGTTAACGATAGTTTTTGTATACACTTTCTTACAACCCCACAGTCATATCCAGAGACCCTGCTTCCCTCTACCAGAATTTCAAAGAATCCTCCCCTTTCGTTTCCTCCATATACCTTACTCACTGCCCACTCCCACCTAAGTTCATTTCTGTAGGTCAACTCTCCAGTTCTATTGCGTTTGTTCATTTGTTATTCTCTTACTATGTTTCTTTATAACACACATATGAGTGATAATTTTGTAAATGCCCCTCTCCTTTAATGTCTTCAACATTATAATATCAAAATCCATCTGTACGGCAGGTTTTCATTGTTTCTTATAGCTACATAGCTTTCCATTGAGTGTATAGATCACAATTTATCCAGTCATTTATTCTTGGGCAACTTGGGTTGTTTCCAGATTTTGACTATTGTGACTAGTAAGTTCTGCATTGAAGGACTTATTTTTACAGAATAGCAAATCTTTTATCTTTATTTCAGCAATGGTCACAGAGAGAAAACATATTTAGAATTCCATATGGATATTATTATTGCTACTGCCTAGTTGTATAAGCCTTTCTGTTTTATTTATTTCTTGCATAGACATTTACTCCCCTGGTTATTTTACCTACAAAATTATCCCCATTTTCTATATATGTAATCCCTGTTACTGTGTATGTCTCTTTTAAAACTTCAGAAATGCTGTTTGTGGCAGAAAATGTGCACAGGTGAAGAAGGGTGGTATTCATTGTTAAGACTGAAATTCAATCACAAACAACTTTGTAACCACGGTGTTTAAATAAAATTAACACAAAATTGCTTTCTGTGTCTTTTTCTATAATCATACTCATCTTCTATTTTGGCATTGTGCCCATCTCTCCTATTTTTCTCCTATTTAAACCTGCATCAGATATGTAGGCTTTTTTCTTTATTTTTTTTATAACTGTAACACCTATTTTTACATGTTTATTTTTCACTTATATTTCTCTCATTTTCCCATTCAGCAGTCCTCATCTGTTTTCTCTTAGGAGTTCATTAACAAAAAATTTTTGAAGTTCCACACTCTAAGGCAGTCTAAGCCCCACAAGGGCTAAGATCACATATTTTATGCTCATTTCCCTCCAATTAAACAAATTATGCATCAGAAGAAGTTATAACATGTAATGAAAAATTGAAGTAAATACTCTATCCCTGGAATTTAGGAGAATTTTTTCCCAATTAAGAAAACCTTTTTGCCTAAAACATCTCTCCCATTTGAGTAACGTTTAGAAAGACTCTTGTATTTAAAAACCAAGAATCAGACTATAAGATAAATATTCTACAGTGGGGAACATTCAAAGTAGAATTCACAATATTCATGATTAATTGAAAGAAATTTCATTATCAATGGAAGAGGCATTTTGAGCACAAATGACACATAAGAAGAAAGCAGGTGGTTTCTGACCTGCTTTACAACCCATCTATTTACCTAAATAGACTATAAGTCTGAGCAATATATATATATATATATATATATAATATGTATATATATGTATGATATACATAAATCTTTCAGCTTATGGTATTGGATTTATTGAGTAAATTAACTTTAACACACACTTTACTATTTGTAAAGTCTTTGTATAAAAGGTTCATAAAAGCCATGTAAGGCAAAATTCTACCAAAATTCAATCTTTATATGGGGGACTTAAAGGCCCATAAGAGTGTAGACCATAGTTGTCATAATTATCTAGAATACCATTTAAATGACACATTTATTAAGGTTGTTTTTTCTAATCTATTTTATCATTAAGTTAAAATGTTAGTTCACAATTATATTCAAGTTACTAAAACTCTATTTCTGTTAATGTTTGAAAGAATTTAAAGATCCAAAAGACAGTATCAGATTAAGGTACTTTCTTTTATGCAAACAACTTTTTTTTTCAAATTCTGACACATTAATGGTCCTGTGAGCACTGCTAGAAGTGATTCCTAAGCACAGAGCTAGGAGTAAATCTTGTGAACTTTTATCTGTGTTTTCAAAACTAAGACTAAATATCAAAGGATTGAACGAGAATAAATAACCTGTTATCTATTTAATCACTTGCCTAAAAAAACATTGAAAAATATTACACTTTATGTAGTAAATAAAATGTCCTTTCCCTTTGAAGATATTCATTTTATTTTATTCGTAGTGATTGCCCACAGTTCACTTTCAAGAGTGTCCTTTAGACTTATTAGGTTCAAAGGAATGAGTATATTTCCTTTTGATTTAAAATGTCTATGCTGTCATTAGAGATTAATGGTAGAACTAATAGCAGGGTGGCCTAGCAAAGACTTTTACTGTTCTCTTAGTTAAGCAATAGTGCATAAATGTTCCTCACTGTGCTTTTGATGATGAAATAGAAATAACAGTTTATGCCACATTGTATTTCACAAAGGTCTTTTGCATTCATTACCTCATTTAGTTCTCCTAAACAATAAAATAAATTTGGCTTTATTTTCTTTTTTAAAGCTGAGGCAATTAATGCCCAGGAAAGCAATCATGTGGTTCATGACATAGTGTGAAAGTCCATGTTTCTTTCAATTTACTCCTTTTTCTAGGTCACTTTTTGCTTCTTTGTACTAATGTCTGCTACTCTGTTTTCAAGTATGCTGAATTAATTTACTATCTTGTTGTTGTTGTTAAATTGTTGTGGGGATGTAGTTTGAACCAAATCAGCAGTGCTCAGGGCTACTCCTACCTTGATGCACATGGGGGACTATATGTGAACTGGATATTGATTGGGGTTCAATCCATTAAAAAAGGCAGTGTCTTTAATATCTAATCTAAAATAGCAAATATTTACTGAGTCTAGACAATTTCAGGACTATTCTGTCACTACAGGAAGTATGTAATTCATACTTTGGTCATTTTTTTCTCTATTTTACAGTAAAACTTAATTGCTTTGTTCATGATCACAGCCAGTGAAAGGAGTTGGTTTCAAATCTTCCTCCATTGGCTCCATGCTTAGCTACATCTTCTATTGTCCATCTACATCTTTTTCTATTTTCACATATCATTCTAAGTCAATGAGTTTTGTTTTTCAATTGTTATTGAGGCATTGGATTTTCATTTGGAGAATTTATTTCCATAGGCATTTTAAGATATCAGTATTATTATTAGACAACTCTTGATTTGAAGAAAACAAATTTTCATATATATCCAGTTTATCCTAGTATTAATTTTATATAGTAAAATATTTGTTTATGAAATGAATAGCTATATTATTTTTAACTAATTTCTGTAATTTATGCAAATTTCTTCCATTTGTACCCAATGTCCTTCTCTTCCAGTGTCTCTTCATGTTACACTTAGTTAATATCGCTCATTAGGCTTCTCTGGATTATACCATTTTTCTCTACTTTTCTTGATCTCAATGACCAAACAGGAACACTAGTTTGATGTTTTTCACAATGTCATTTAATTGAAAATTTCCTCTGTGCTTCTCAATTTAAACTATCATTATGTGTTCTAGACAAGAGGATCACAAAGACAAAATGCCATTTTATATGCATATTAACCAAAGTAAGAGCTATTAACTTTTGTCAAATTTTTTTGTTTTAATATTTCTTTGGCCACAACTGGCAGTGCTCAGGGATTACTCTTGGTTCTGCATTCAGAAATTGCTACTGGCAGGCTCGACGACCATATAGGATGACTAGGGTCCACCCCAGGTCCATCCTGGTCAGCTGCATGTAAGGCCAATGCCCTAACTCTGTGCTATTACTCTGGCCCCCAAAACTATTATCTTTTCAATTCATCTTGACTACCTGGCTGGTACAGTGTTGAGAAGGCCAATGTAAATTTAATTTTTCCTCTCTTCATATTGAACTACTTGGGAGAAAGTCACTGTATACAGCCTACATTTGAGGAGCTGACACTGTGAACTTCCATGATGACTGAACACCTACATAAATTATTATAATATTTTGCATGAGGAGACATGAGTATCTTCTAACATACTTAATTATTCACTCATTTGTCTAAGTTTAGACTCATAGATCTTAACTTTATACTTTATATTTTTATGGGTCACAAATTTTTTATTAATCATTTGGGGTTTTGGGGATATTTTTTCTTTATTTAAACATCTTGATTACAAATATGATTGTGATTAGGTTTCAGTCATGCAAAGAACACCCCCCTTCACCAGTGCAACATTCCCACCACCAATGTCCCAAATCTCCCTCCATCCCACCCCAACCCCACCTGTACTCCAGACAGGCTTTCCAGTTCCCTCATTCATTCACATGATTATGGTAGTTCTCTGTGTAGTTATTTCTATAACTGCACTCACCACTCTTTGTGGTGAGCTTCCTGAAGCTCACCAAGAATCTGAGGATTGTTGCAAAAATGACTTTTATTTTTTTAAACCACATTCTATCTGATTTAATTTTGCTACTCAAATAATTTTGGTTGGTCATCGTTTCTTGTGATATTCTCCAATTATGTAAGAGTATTTTTAGTACTTCATTACTTTGCAGTACTGCAAAATTCTTCAAGATCATCTTTTTTATTTCCCACACCAGTTCCTTAGTTCCTAATTCCCTTAATTGGATAATGTTATTGGTATCCAAGGCCTTTATGTTTATTCCTATTTGAGTTTCTTTTTAAAACCATCAGCTAACTAACCATTGAAGTATGTGTGTTTATACTAATCAATGTCTATACAATTATTAGTTGGTATTTCTATATGTAACCCTCTACATCCATGATAAACTATGAATGAGTTTATCTTCTGACTCGACTCTAATCTATTCCTATGTGGTTCATTACAGTCTCTTTCTAGGCTCCTTCAATCTTCCATTCATGAAAAATGGGCAGAACAAAAAATTTAATTTATCTCACTAAGAAAATCACACTAGAATACTGTTCTTTTGTACTGTTTCCTTGGCATTTTTACCATATACATTCTCCTATTTTAAACTATTTTAAACTCTTTTATTCTTTTCTTTTTGTTTTGTATCATTTTTTGGGGGGGTCACACTGTACAGCACTCAGGGCTTACTCCTTACTGGCCTTGTACTCAGGAATCTCTCCTGACAGGCTCAGGGGGACTATCGGGGATGTCAGTGATTGAATAAAACTTGGCCACATGCAGGACACTATATTACCTGCTATAATATTTCTCTACCCCCTGAATCATCCTTGTATTAAAAAATTCTTAGCAATTTTTACTTCAATGCTATTATGGGTTTTTATCATACACGTATAATTAGAGTTTGGGGCATAGTTTATATTGTTGGATAATGAAAATTGTGAACTCTATGTTAACTACCAATAAAAGAATTAAAAATGAGGTGAAGCAGACAATCAATAAGGCTATATTAAAAATGTTTACCTGAGCAGCATTATCAGTGTGGTTTAATTGAGTTGTTTCTATTACTCCATCCAATGTCAAAATGTATTCTCTCACAATCATTTGGAACATTCACCAAATAGTCTGTCTTCTGAGAAATGCCTAAAATATAGTAAATTAACAAATTTGAGAGTAGAAATCACCTTATAAACTTTAACTAGACTACATATGGAAAGAATAAGCAAATAAAAGTGCTTAAAGAAAATTGAATTATAAAACTTATTGAAATATTAATATATGTATATGTGAGTTATATAGTTAAGTTCTAGAAAAGAAGCAAAAAATAAAGGTAAGTGATATTTCAGGACTTATCTTAAAATGCTTACATTTAGTTTAATATATAAAAGCATAAAAATTAATATTGAAATATTATAAATGTAAAATACAATACATAAATAGAAATTAACTTTATATTTTAGTTTATGATTTTAAATTTTAATTCATTTTTAGCCAAGAACATATAACCAAGTATCCAGAGAAAGGGAGGTCATCTAATAAACAAGAATTAGATTGCTATCATTTTTATTGCCAGTTAGATGGGGTACTTCAAGGCACTATATTAATAAGGACAAGAGAATTAACCATAAAAAATTTAGATCTTGATAACCATTATTTAATGTGAAGATGAGATACATTTATTGTATCACTTCTCAAAATGTGCTTTGAAAATGTCATTGAATGTATTTTCATTTGATATACTTCACCTGTTCAATGACTACTTACTATCTATCATAAAAAGAGAAATGTTATCAAGTCACATAAAACAAAGGAATTATAAATTTATCTTAACAAATAAAATAAACAAACATGAAATGTTATATACTGTGTGATTTTAAGTATATTATTCTGGAAAAGGAAAAATTAGAGAAGCAGTAAAAGAATCATTACTTTCTAGGGCTCAGGGTGAAGGCAGAGGAGCAGACATAAATAGATAGAATTTAAGCAGTTTTAGAGTAGTAAAATTTATCTATATGTAACTGTACTGTTGGATACATAATACCATAGATTTGTTAAAATCATTAAGACTGTGAAACAGAGTAAACTCTAAATTAATCTAATGTACATTAGTTCATAATGTTAATTTATCGATCATAAGAATATAGAGTACCAATGCAAAATCTTAACTCAAGAAACAATTTGGGGTAGACATTAAATGTGAAAAAATGAAGGTCTTTTTACTTTGGGTTCAGTTTTCCTGTAAATCTAAAATAGTCTAATAATTCAGGTCTTTTTTTAAATAAATTATACTATAAAAGAAAAAATTTTCAGAAGACTAAATAATAGAGTTTGGATAAGAATATCCTCAATTAGATCTATTATTTACTTAAAAGACAAAAACAGAAAGAAAAATAATCCAAAATTAAAATCTGTTGTAGAAGGTGGTAGGTAGCAGGTAGGAGAAAGTATATATAAGACAAGCCTTGAGAGAGATGAGACTGTACCAGAACACATATTAAGCAGTATAAAATCATATCTCTATGTGTTATAGCTATATAGTTTATATATATAATAAACACAAATGTGTTCCTCATAAAGTGGAAATAACTATGTGATATTAAAATTTGAGAGTTTGATACTCAAACCAAAGGAATACAAATTGTTGACTAATAAAAGGAAATTAAAGAAATAAAAGTAAAAGAAAATAAAAAGAGATGTTAGTTAATACAGTAAGACGGGTGCTTTTCTTGAATGTGGCCAACTTAGGTTCAATACTCAGTACACATAAGGTCCCCTGAAAACAAAGCCAGGATTGAGTCCTCACACTTCCGGGTGTGTCCTAGAAACATAAAGAAGAGGAGAAAGAAATAGCAGAAGGAGGGGGGAGAGAAGAATGGAAGAAGAGGGAAAATAATGAGTAGGAGTAGGAGAAGGAGAAGGAAAGGGAGTAGGATGAAGTGGAGGAGGATGAGGAAGAGGAGGAAGAGAAGCGGATGGGACAACCAGGTATATGCCAGGGTGGCAGCAACACCAGTACAGAGTTCTCTGCATCTGTATGTCAGCAACCCTGACTCGATTTGGATTGCAAAGCAGAGTGGCTACTGGATATATACAAAGAACAAATTTTGTATTGCCCACTGGGGTAGAGATGGTGGTGACGGTGCTGGCAGCAATTGTGTGACAGCAGCACCAGCACAATGGCTGTGGCAACAACATGGCTACTGGATCTGAACAAAACAATGATCTTCGGATTCCCCACCCACACAGAGGCTACATCTTGTGGATGAAGACTGCAATGCTGTAGAACCAATTAGTTGCAATCCCTTATATTACCTCTCTGAATTGAAGTCCAGAGTGGGATTGCTAAGGATGTTCAACGCACTTCCAATAAAACACAGAGGGAATGGGAACAGAAATAACATAAATACAAAGAGAATTGTCAGAACTTAAAAACTAGGTAAATGCAATGATAAATTCATTGGAAGGTCTCACCAGCAGAGTAACAATGGACATAATCAGTGTTGAACTCAAATATAAAGTGCAGAAAACCTTCAGACAACAGTAGAAGATGGAAAAAAGCCTCAAAATAAATGAAAGATGACAATAGAACTTTGGGAAAAATTTAACAGAAGCAGCATAAGAAGCCCTGGGGTCCCAGAAAACCAGGAATAAAACCCCTATAAAAAGTAACAGTCAATCTCTGTAAATTTCCCAGAGCTGAAGAATGCATGTAGTCACATAATGTATGTCCAGTGAGTTCTATAAAAAAGAGACCCAAATAAAAGCATCATAAGACACATCCTAAACACAATGATGAACACCAGAAGAAGGAATATTGAAAGTAGAAAGATCAAAAAGAAAGAAAGAAATCACATATAAAAGAGCATCTTTAAAGATTTAAAGCAGATTTATCATAAGTAAACAGCTTCATAAATAAACAATAGCTTAGGAACTTGACAGGCAGAAAACCAAGAGTAAATAAAGAATTGAAAGGGGAACTTACTTTTAGGCAAGACAAAAACCCCACAAATACACCAAACTTTTACAAAATTCTTTGACAGTGATCTCATTCAATATCAATGGACTACATGCACCAATCAAAGAATACAAGTGGTAAAATGGATCAAAAAATTGAATTGAAGATTCTACTGCCTGCAAGAAACACATTTGAATGGTGAGAGCAAACACAGACTTAAAAATCAAAGGTTAGAAGACAATTCTCTCATCAAACAATTCCCTTAAAAAGACTGGAATGGCAATACAAATATCAGAGAGCATAAACTTCAGGCTATGAATTGCTTTAACTTAAGCAAGACAATATTCATAATATACCAAATATATCAATAAAAGAAAAAGCAAAAATCATATTATCCCATTAATAGGTACAATGAAAGCATTTGACAAGGACCACTGCCCATTTATTAAAAACAAACTCAATAAGATGAGAATTGAAGGAACTTTCCTCAAGAGTCAGAGCCATTTACCATAAGCCCACAGCAAACATTATACTAAATGGGAAAAAGTTAAAAGCCTTTCCCCCTAAGATATGTCAGAGGACAAGATTGTGTTCTTTTGCAACTTTTATTCAACATAATACTGGATATATTTTCCATAGCAATTAGACAAGAAAAGATATTATGGGCATCCAGAAAGAAGGGGAAAATTCAAACTCTCTTTCTCATTACTTGCATATTATATGATAGTATAATTAGCTAAACCCCAAAAACTCCACAATAGAATCTTCCAGAAATAATAGTTATTTTCAGAAAAGTGACAGGCTACAAAATCAACACACACAAAAGTCCATGGCTTTGTATGTACAAATAATGAAAGAGAGAAAGACAAAAAAAAAAATTCACGGTTGTGCCTCAGAATATCAAGTACTTCAAAATCAACTTAACTCAAGAGGTTAAAGACTCAGACAAAGAAAACTACAAAACACTAATTCAAGAAACCAAAGAGGACAGGAGGAAATGGTAACACATCCCATGATCATTGGTCGGATGATTAACATCATTAAAATAATACTCTCCAATGTCTTTATGGTTTCAATGCAGTTACTATAAGAATACCTATGATGATTTTTAAATAATAGCTCAAACACTTCTGACATTAATATGAAGCAATAAACCTCTGCAAATATCTAAAGTAATCCTTGGGAAAAAGAAGATGGGAGGCATCATCTTTCCCAAATTCAAACTGTACTACATGTGGTAGTAATTAATACAGCATGGTATTGGAATAAAGACAGACTTTCAGACAAGTAAAATAGATTTGAATATACTGAGACAGATCCACAGGTATATGATAAGTAAATACTTTATAAAGGTGCAAAATAAAGGTGCAAAATATATGAAGTTAAGCAAAGAAAGCCTTTCAAGAAATCGTGCTGGGTACTGCGATCAGCTATGTGCAAGAAACTAAACACAGAACTCTATCTGAGACTATGCAAAGGGGTAAAATCAAAATTGAGTAAATACTTTGATATCATACCTGAAACCATAAGGCAGATAGAGGAAAATATAGGTAATATGTCCATGAGATTGAAGATAAAAAGATCTTTCAGGATGAAAACTGACCAAACACTTGAAAGCAAAGAAAAATTTAAATTTAAATCTAAATTAAATTAAATTTTAAATTAAGAAGCTTCTTTAAATTTAAATTTAAATTCAAATTAAGAAGCTTCTGCATCTCAAAGGAAATGTGGACCAGGATACAAAGACTATTCATTTAATTGAAGAAACAATTCACCCAGTACTCATTTGATATGTGGTTAATATATCAGATATTGAAGGCAGTAGAAGAGCTTAGAAAGATAAAAGGAAGACTAAAATCATCAAAAAAAAATAGGGAGAAAAGATGAACAGAAATTTTCTCAGAGGAAATACAGATGGCTAAAAGGCATATTGCTCCACATCACTAATTATCAGGGAGATGCAAATTAGAACTACTGTAAGATATTATCTCACAGCAGAATTTGGCATACATCCAAAAGCACAAGACCAAACAATGCTGGCCTGGATGTGGGAAAAAAGAGACTGTCATTCACAGCTTGTCAAAATGTAGTTTGGTCCAGCCTTTCTGCAATACTATATGGACATTCCTCAAAAAAAAAAAAAAAAAAAAAACTTAGAAATTGAGACCCACATAACCCAGCAATACCACTTCTGCTCCTAGGAATATAAACTAGGGGCCCAAAAACACAATGCAGAAATTCCCACTCCTATATTCATTGCTATACTATTTACAATAGCTAGAATCTGGATACAGCCCAATTGCCTGAGAAAGGATGAATGGATAAAGAAACTGTACAACTAAGCTATAGAATACTATGGAATTATTAGGGAAAAAAGTAATAAAGAAAATTTTATTAAAATGAAAAGATAAGAAATAAGAGGGAAGTCAAAACGAAGTAGAAGAGGATGAGAGAGTAGACATGCTATAGATTGTGCTTACTAAGTGAAATGGGCTTATGCGATATAGCTCAAAGAACAGATTCTAAATGTACATCTACAGATTATTAGACTATTCCAAGCTTATAATGAAACAAGTCGGGGGCATCTTTGAACATCTATATAGATATAGATATAGATCACAAATGAGCCACTGTTATAAAAATAAATTTGAGATGTTTACAGGAGAAAAAATTGGAAGCAATAGCTTTAATTTTTTAAAATAATTGCTTAAATACAATAATCTCAGAATGCAAGTAATTATTACAAATATTGCTGCCAGAAAGTTGTGCTGTTGACTAATGCTCCTCAATTGGCAAAAAAAATATTTTAAACATCAGGCCTTTATATTTAATTTATTTAAAAACTTTCAGTGGCAATGAATATACTTTAGACACTTGATTGACAGTAAAAGTTTTTCTACAATAATTTAAGTGCTTTTGCAGAAGTAATGAACAGAAACAAAATATTCAGTGAAATGAGTTAAAGTATTATTCATTAGTAGTAGAAGAAGAAGTATTTCTTTGGCTGCTCTTATGTAATAATTATGTAAGTTTATATTTCTTTTATTTTTTATATTGGTGCTTGAAATAATCATTAAAATACAGGTCACTAATGAGAGCATAAAATTAATTTTTTGAGTTTCTATTCCATTTTAGTTTTTTGTTCTACTTATATTACTTAATATCAAAAGTAACTCACCTTCTCACTATCTAAACAGTTCACTACTTTAGTCAGATATTTGTCTTTTTATATTTAGAAAGTATTAACAAAGGAAAAACAGGGAATCAAGCAGTAGGTTATTTAAATTATTATCACTTTAGATGATGTTTATGAGATTTTTTTCCATTGGGTCCTAATGAGATTTTGTTTATAAGAACTTGTTGAGTTACTTTTAACACATTGTTTGACTGTGAAAATTATTTATAAGGCTTCTGGTTACTGTGTTCTGGTCACAAGAATGGTTGAAATTCAGAATTCATGATGTGCACAAAGTAGAAGACACTAGTTAATTAAATTTTCATAGACTTAACACTATTATCTGTATTTGTTTTGTATTTTGGTAGATAGGTCATAAAAGAAGAGTCATTATCTTTTAAATTTGTCACTTGCAGAAAAACTACAACTGAAACAAAAGTATTGGGAAAATTTTCTAGAAATGGCTAACCAAATTTCATCTGGCTAATATTATCACTTTTATTGTGTCATATTAGATAGAACAATAGATCTTAAAATGGTTTATTCATATGTCCTAATGGAATCACAGGATTTATATGTTTGGTGTCAATATCAGAAGGGAAAGTCAGAATTTAAAAGTGTAGGAAGGACTTGAATTGCTTTTGAGTTTGAGGACTACAGAACAGGAGAGATATAATATGGGAAATACTCTTTGGCTGAGCAAGTCCACAGGTAAAATTGGATCTCAAACCTAAAGCACCAGAGCACTGAATTATCCCCCAGACCTAAAAGTTTGAAAGCCCACACCTTGTTTCTGACCTGGGATACTATATATAGAGTTGAACCTGCCAGGAATGCTGACCTATTCAATTATAATATATGGAGTTTGTTTAATTCTGCTGAATTTTTGACTATGTTATGTTGCTATAGAAAAATAAAGCATCTAAATCTGGAAGTTTTCTGTGCTTTGAGAACTCGTTCCAGTGTTTGATATTTCCGACTGATAGCCGTTTTGCCCTTTTCTTTCTCATTCTTCTACTTTTATTTAATTTTGGTGGTTTTTTTTTTTCCATTTACGCATGACTCTTCTTAGGACTTACTCCTGGCTCTGCATATTAGTAATCATTCATGGTGGTCCTTGAGGACCATGTGGAATGCTGACAGGCCATGTGCAAGGCAAGCACCTCACTGTAAAAAAATGAAAAAAAAAGAGTTTTTTACAGATCACAAAAGGGATTATAAATCTTACTATTTAATTATGTTCTTTTAGATATCACAAGAAGAATTATGAGAAGCTTCCAAAAACCTTCATTATTAAGATATATACTTTTTGTTTGTTTGGTTTAGTTTAGTTTTTGTTGGTTTACTCATGTTTACTTATCTGCTTGCTTAAGTATTAAAGATAGAAACAAATGTAATATTAGAAGCTAAGATACCATATTTCTAACCTGTCATTTCTACTTAGGTACTACTTCTTCTGTCTTTGTTATATTAAGTTGCCAACTAAAGTATTCCAGCTTAAATGTTATACTTGTTTTTTCATTTAAATAATTCTGCTCTAAATCTTCTTTAAATATCTTGTAAAATCAAAAACATTACCTTGATTCAAAAAGCATGTTAATAATATCATACAATGTCAGATCAAGCTCACTTACAATAATAGAAAATGAAATGAAGTGCAGAGGAAATAATTTGCCTTTTTAGTCACTTATTTTTGTAGTTGAGAAAAATTGACTCAAAGAGATGCAATTATTTATTAAAATTCCTCAGCAAGTTTTATGGCAGAAACATGGCTGGAATCTATGTTTTGGATTTCAAAACTGAGTTCTGACAACATGTCAATTCTAGAGGGCTTCTCTGAGGTTTGTTTCTGAAGCAAATATGTTTGTAATTCTTAAATTTTTTAGCGTACAGTGAGGTAACATATCCCGTTGTAGGAATGACGGGTGTGGTCAACTTTGGAGCTAACTATTGCTTTTAAATTAAAAAGAGATTTTTATAGTCCATTTCAAAATCATTATCTTCCTTGATATTGTTGAGATTGCCATTTTTTTGAGGAGACTTGAGATTTCTATGCATGTCTGACTGTGGTGCTCACACATTTATTTTACTTATAATGCAAAACAAAGGGTTACAAGTTAGGCCTTTATTCCTTGAACTCTCAGCCAGGATACTTACTGAAGTTTGTATCATTTTGTGGTGATTGCTCCATACACTCATTGAATTGAGCAGTTCTTAGTTTTGGGAACACAAATTAAAGCCTTGTCCTCACAGGAGTTTGTTCTAGTGCTGAAATGTTTGCCAGAGGTTCCAATTTCTTTTCGTTGGTTGGTTGGTTGGTTTGGTTTTTAGGGGCAATACCCCTGTGACGCTCAGGGGTTACTTCTGGCTAGGCGCTCAGAAATGATTCCTAGCTTGGGGGACCATATTGTGCACCTGGAATTCAAACTGCGGTCCATCCTAGGTTAGCACGTGCAAGGCAAATGCCCTACCGCCTGCACCAACACTCTGGCCCCAAAGGTCAGAATTTTTTGTTCCTTGACATTTGCATGGTCAAATCCAGTTTTTGGTGTTGCTATTTTTTTAGTTTAGTTTACTTACTTACAAAATACTGTTGAGGTTTATGTCATCAATGTACAAAAGTTGTAATAAAAGGTCTAGATACAACCAGTGTTGATGGAAACTTGGTAGAAAAGAAATTTATCCTCAGTGACCATTTCAGTCATTTCATAGCCTGGTTCAGTCTCTATGGAAAGCAGAAAGGAGATTTCTCAAAGAAGTAAGAATAGAACTCCCACATAACCAGCAATTTCCTCTTATTTTTTAATTTAAACCATTGTAATTTACAAACTCATTTATAGTGAGCACAATTCCTCTTTCTTAATATCTACTGCCAACTAAAAAACTATTAAATTACATATGCATACTTACATTCATTAAGATCTAAGTACATAGTCAGGGTATGAAAATATTCAAAGGTCCAATGACGGATGGATAAAGAAGTCTGTTATACACATTTGAATACTATATACACTTAAGAAAATATACAATCATTCAATTTTCTAAAACATGTATGGACTTGGATTTTATTTTGTCAGTGAAATAAGTCAGGAGACTGCACATATTTAATATTCATTTTAAAAGTGAACTTCCGGGCCAGAGTGGTGGCTCTAGAGGTAAGGCGTTTGCAGTTCAATCCCTCAGGCGTCCCATATGGTCTCCCATGCAGGAGCAATTTCTGAGTGCATAGCCTGGAGTAACCCCTGAATTTCAAATGGGTGAGGGTTCTCCCCCAGGTGAAATTCCTCCCCAGAAGTGTGTTTCAAATGAACGGGAAAGTAAACCATGGTCACTATTAATTCTAAGATATGGATAGACTCAGTGACTTTGCCCATTTCTAGTCCATGTTACTGAACTGATTTAGATCTTTAAACACCTTCATGAATCTCAAACCTTACTGAAATTAGGAAAATATTACCAGAAGATATGCTGCTTCTTGAAGGATAAAAAAATGAGCTGTGAATAAAACATGTCCCCTTGAGTCAGCATAGTTAGGACAGGTGTATTACTGTTGCTGTTTTCTCCATCTCCTTGGCAGCACTTAAAGAATGTGTCTGGTTTGTGATTTTCTTCAAACATTAAGATATATTTTATTTCTTTGGTGAATAGGCTTCTTAGCAAAAGATAAACATCAGCTTGATTTTGTTCTTTCACATATTTTATTAGTGTGGCATTTCCCTAGTACTTGGAAAGCATGACATATTTGAAGCTCGCTTAAGCGCACTCAGATGTTTTTCTCCATGGAATCTGAGATCCACTGAAAGCCACACACCAGGAGCTGTTACATGTGTATAACCATTGCTTTCACACCTCTTTAGGAGTTTCAAACAAGTTTAATTTAAGAGAAACAAAAGAAAAAACATTTCCTCATCTGTATTCTTAAGGAAAAAATAGCTTTCCTGGGAAATTGATTTATTATAAACTTTCTTGTACCTAGTCTAGCTTCCTAGAAACATTTTAAATATTTCTTTTCCTAATTACAAAATTATATATGTTATTTACACAGCTAGGTAAGATATACTATGTATGTTATATATCTATACATTAAAAATAGTCACACATATTTTCTGTTTAAACAATTGAATGTTTGCAAAATAATTGAAATGTTTCAGTGACTCCTAATAATAACAGTCACTCTAAAATACATTGGCCAGAATATGTCAAGTTCATCACTTGTGAGTTACTAATTAGCCTTGGAACAAAAATGAGAACAAAAACCCTCCACTAGTTTCCTGATGAGTTGTAATCTAAAAAAGGAAAGCCTCTTTTTTCTATGATTCAAAACATCAGAAAAACCTTTGAAGTTGAATTGGAATTGCTAAGTCCTTGTCCTCTTTCTTTCCATCACTGTCAGTATGTCATTCAAGCACCAAAAAAATAAGCTCACCACCCATCACTCCTTCCTCTACTTTACCCAAGTATATTCAAATATTTATAAGGATACAGGTAATGCATTATCTCAGAAGGAATTCCTTCAATGTTACTCAAGATTAGGTTGTAGGATAGGCCTCTAGATTGTTTCTACTTCCAACATGGATGGCCTTACTACTGCTAGTTCATTTCTCAGATGACACTCTAACTCATATATAAGTCAAAATAACAATAAAAGTTATCTCTCAAAACATTCTCAATATTTGTAAAATTCATTACAGGGGCTAAAATTATCTTTAAAACCCTAAATAATATGAAGCACTTAATCTAAGCATAGAAATCTCAACGACTTCCCACTCTCGTTTTCATCCACCACAATCTTTTAACTATTTCATCTCCCCTGATTCTCTTCAGTGAATAAAATTTAGTCTATTAATAAAACTGTATTTAGGGAACATCCCAGTTGTGTACACAGTGGTTGACTTCACAATTCATATATTTATTCAAACAATCAGTGTTTACCAAGTCTGTGTCAGCCACTATTTTCAGAGCTAGGGACAAAGCAATAAATAAAACAGGTCATTGCTGCAACTAGAATTCTAGTTGGAGAAAGATAATAAATACATATATGCAAACATAAAATATTGGAAGGTGAGAAGCACTAATGGGAAAAATAAATCAAGAAAGGGAATAATGTCCTTGGAGAATAGGGCATTGAAAAGAAATTAAGAGTCTAAGACATGAGTTATTGGAAGTGACATTTGAGCAAAAATGCCTGAAAAAGAAAAGCAGCAAGGCACACAGTTATAAGCAAAAAAAAAAAAAAAAAAATTCCAGGAAGAGAAAATAGGCTGCTCCAACCCCATTAGGTGGATGCAAACCAGGAATATTTGTACAAGTAAAGGGTTAACCTGGCCACAGAATAATATGGACAAGAACTGAAGAGGATGAAGTTAAGAATTGGGGAGATGGAAAAAATTAAGATGAATCCTTAATTGTAAAATAATAAAAAAAATGTTTGTGGGATTAGTAGATTTGAGTAAAGAACTAATATGATTTTCTTTTCTGTTATGGTAGGGCCTCTGTAGCAATGCTTAGGTTGCTACTGACATTGATACTTAGTATGGTTTCGTGGACCTGATAGTTTTCAAATTCAACAGTACTAGAAACAATGTACAGGGTCAATGTGCCAATGCTTGTGGTGCCACCAAAATCATACATAACTCAGAGAATCAAATTCAGGGACTCACATATAAGACATGTGACATTTCTCTATATTCCTTAATTTACAACTTTAAACACTGTTAGGTATATTAAATAAAAAACATGGTGAGAGACATGGTGGGGGGGTTAGGGAGGCTATTCAGAATAATGTAGCTATAAATCAGGAAAGAGATGAAGGTAGCTGAGAACTGACACTGAATATGATTATGAATCTTTTTAATTTAGAACCAAGAGAATTGGATAGTGGTTTAAATAGATTTGAGCCAAAAGAAGAGCCAACCATGACTATAAGGTCTTAAAAATATGTTTGCTCAGAAACATAGAGGTATAATTATTTGTATGGGAGAAAATATAACAGTTAGCACAATTGATTAAAATAATTCACAATTAGTGCATGAAAAAATGGCAACATGCTCTGTTGAAAATAAAACACAATATAGTTATGCTTTCTTCTTTCTTTTCTTTCTTTTTCTTTCTTCTTTCTTTCTTTTTCCTTTTCTTTCTTTCTTTCTCTTTCTTCTTTTCCTTCCTTCCTTCCTTTCTCCTTCCTTCCTTCCTCCCTCCCTCTTTCTTTCTTTCTTTCTTTCTTTCTTTCTTTCTTTCTTTCTTTCTTTCTTTCTTTCTTTCTTTCTTTCTTTCTTTCTTTCTTTCTTTCTTTCTTTCTTTTTCTTTCTTTCTTCTTTCTTTCTTCTTTCTTTCTTTCTTTCTTTCTTTCTTCTTTTTCTTTCTTTCTTTCTCTTTCTTTCTTTCTTTCTTCTTTTTCTTTCTTTTTCTTTCTTTCATTTTTTCTTTCTTTCTTTCTTTCTTTCTTTTTCTTTCTTTCATTTTTTCTTTCTTTCTTTCTCTTTCTTCTTTTTCTTTCTTTCTTTCTCTTTCTTTCTTTCTTCTTTCTTTCTTTCTTTTTTTCTTTCTCTTTCTTTCTTCTTTCTTTCTTTCTTCTTACTTTCTTTCTTTCTTTTTTCTTTCTTTCTTTTTTTCTATCTTTGTTTCTTCTCTTTCTTTCTCTTCTTTCTTTTTCTTTCTTTCTTTTTCTTTCTTTCTCTCTTTATTTTTCTTTCTTCCTTTCTTCTTTCTTTCTTTCTTTCTTTCTTTCTTTCTTTCTTTCTTGTTTTTCTTTCTTTCGTCTTTCTTTCTTGTCTTTCTCTCTTCTTTTCTTTTCTTTCCTTTTCTTTTTCTTTTCTTTTCTTTTCTTTTCTTTTCTTTTCTTTTCTTTTCTTTTCTTTTCTTTTCTTTTCTTTTCTTTTCTTTTCTTTTCTTTTCTTTTCTTTTCTTTTCTTTTCTTTTCTTTTCTTTTCTTTTCTTTTCTTTTTTTGGGCCCCAACCGGTGACGCTCAGGGATTACTTTTGGCTATGTGCTCAGAAATCGGTCCTGGCTTGAGGGACCATGTGGGATGCCACGGATCAATGGAAGGTCTGTCCTAGATCAGCCCCATGAAAGACAAATGCCCGACCACCGCGTTTTCACTAGGCCCTTTATTGTTTCTTTTTTATTGATAAGCATATTTTTTAGGATACTAAGTGTTTTTTACAACAATTCTGCTTAATTACACGTGGAAGATTGCAATACACTTAGAACATTTGTTTTTTGGGATTAATATCTTTACTTAAGCACCATGATTACAAACATGTTTGTAGTTGAGTTTCAGTTATAAAAAAAACACCTTTCAACAGTGCAATATTCCCACCACCAATGCACCCCATCTCCCTCCTCCCTCACCCCTTGGCTTATTTGAGACAGGGATTCTATTTCTCTCACTCACTACCATTGTCATGATAGTAGTCAGTGTAGTTTTTTTTCTCTAACTGATCTCACCAATCTTTGTGGGAAGCTTCATATTGTGGGCCCGTCCTTTCAGCCACATCTCTATTGTCTCTGAGTATTATTGCAATAGATGTGTGTCTAAAGTTACTGTGGTACATACAGTATACACAATAGAATTCTATGCAGTCGTCAGAAAAAAATGAAGTCATGAAATTTTTTTATACATGGATGGCCATGAAAACTATTATGCTGAGTGAAATAAGTCAGAGGGAGAGAGACAGACACAGAAGAGTCTCACCCATCTATTGATTTTAAGAAAAATAAAAAACATTATTGTAATGATGCTTGGTGTTTCTAACTTTGGTTGGTACAACCTGCAACTAAGATCTTATAATAATACTTATTTGATTTTACTGTCTATCAATATGTGTCCAATGTGATTTTCAGTCTGGTTATTTTGTGAGGGACCCAAGTCATTTTTTTTAACAATGCATTCTATTATAGGTTCTAAGTTCTAATATCTGTAGTTCTCCTCAGAATACACAAAGAACCTTGATCACTGTGATGAATGGTGGTTCTGGACTTATTTTAACTTCTTTCCAAGTTCTAGAGGATCTCTCTTATATGACACATAATCCTTGAATCATGCTTTAAGAGCCAAGATGTTCGGCTTTTATTTTAGACTCATTATACTAAAACTATTATTTATATTTTTCTCAAATTTTTACTTATGTTTTAGTAAATTTATATTGGAGTACATATTTCTTTATAGCTATTATGTTCTACCAAGATCGGAAGGCTATCCAGGATTAGAGGAAATGTCTGTATAATGTTCCTTTTTACTCCATTTTCCCTTTTGGACCACCTGACCAGATACAGTTCTTATTTTGTGGATGTCCTTTAGCCTTCATGTTTTATCATGGTATCATGATAAATATACTCTTGTCATTATGGCATATTATAAAAAGCTATTTCTTGAGGGTATTCACCTGCTTCTTACAGTGTGAGTTGAAGTCATAATACCTCTTGTCCATTCCCTTCATTAAACAAACAATAATTTAAGATACCTTAGTTGATTTATGTGCCAAAACATGATGGGTAAATATACTTTTCTAATTATGAAAAGAGAAGCACATCATAACTATAACAAAAAATTGTTATTATAAAATATGACTTATTCTTAACTATAACAAAACAAATAATGTATATTAATTCATACACTGATCAAGGTGGTATTTAATTTTCAGTCTCATCTAGGTGATGATGAGTGGCATGGATTTTACAAGGTATCCACTATCTTATTTCCTTGATACCTTCATTTTACTTATATCTAGAGACAGGGCAACAGATCCATGAAGAGTAAGTAATTCTTTTTATTTTAATTTTTCTATTTTATTTTTGTCACCATGATTTAAAATACTATCAGAATAGAGTTGTATGCATCAAAACAAAAAACAAAAAAACACCTCAACACAGGCCTTTTGCCTGGTCTGTATTGTGAATTGGGGGAGAAAAAAAAAGAGTTGTATGCATGAACTGTTCCAGCACCACAACCTCTACCATTGTGTCTTCTTCTTTCCACCATTGTCCCAGTGGGTACCCCCCATGGTGAGCATTCTACTACAAAAAAGGTTAACAGTTACTATTGCCTTTGGGGATTTATTATTACCTTTATATTTTCTTATAACCTACATATGAGGAGACTATTCTATATCTGTTTCTCTTCTTCAAACTAATTTCTTTCAGGATATTATTCTTCAGAATTATCCATGTAGCAGAAAATAGCATGGTTTTGTTTTTCTTGTAGTTTAGCAGTATTCTATTGTGGCCTTGTATCATAGTTTCTTTATAAAGTAATATGTCCTTAAATACTTTGGTTATTTCTAGAGTTTGGCTATTGTAAAAAGTGCTACAGTGAACATAGAAATACAAACATCTTGTTTTTTATTCAATATAGGCTTTAGGACCCAGAGGGTAGAAGCAAAGAAATGAAATTAGGGCTGGATAGAAAATATAAAAATTAGAATACTTGCCTTGGATTTAATCTGGCTGGCCTATCTTTGATCCCCATTACCCAAGCAAAAATTTTATTGTTTTTTATGGTATTTCCTATTCTTAAAATGTAAATCAGTCCAACTGAAATGAAAGCTACTGTTTTCTTCTTATTTCATTGATTAAGTTATCTCAGCATTACCCATAATTACATGATATTAATTTGATGTGTTTCATTTAAAATGATGTTCCATAACATTGGTATATTTTCCTGGTGTCTAGTGTACCTGGTGTTATCTTCAGAAAGTATCAGAGAAAGGAAATGTATGTGGTATATTAGATTTCAGAGCTTCAAACATTTAAACTAAATATTTATAATGTTTTGCAGAATAGATAGAAATTTTTAAAGTAAATTATGAATATTCAGTATTTTTTAGGTTATACTCTGAATTTAGGGTTCATTTTTGGTAAGTCTAAAGGATCTTACGGACTGTGAAAACTCAAATGAGGGAGTTCAAGTACTATACATGCTGTATACTATTTCTCTGGGCCCAATCCAGTTTGATTTTTTTCTTTAAAAATCCCTTTTTCAATTAGACATTTTGTTTGAATTATTTAGGGGAATTTGGAAATATTGGTAGGAAATCATTGTTTGACCAAACTCTGATAATATTTTTATTGTAAAATTTCTATAGTTTTTAATCCATGAAATAGTTGAGGACTTTTAAAAAATTATTTTCCTTTTACTTAAACACCATGGTTACAAAATTGTTCATGATTGTATTTCCTTCTTACAATGTACACCACCCTTCACCCGTGAACATTTCCTGCCACCAGTGTCCCAGTCTCTCTACCCCCTAACCCCCTGCCTGCCTCTGGGAAAGATATTTTATTTATCTTTCTTTCTTCCTTTCTTTTGTTCATTTAAACATTGTAGTTTGCCCTATTGTTAAAGAATGGGTGCCGTGCATATCACTTAATCTCTGTTCAATACACAGTTATTGTCCAGAATGATCAGTTCCAACTATTGTCATAGTGTCCCCTTTTCTACCCTAACTGCACTGCTCCACTATTTGTGGCAAGCTTCCTACCTTGAACTAGTCAGACTGACCCTCATTTCTATTATCCCTGGATATTATTATCATACTATCTTTTTATTCTAATATCCCACAAATGAGTGGAATTATTTTATGTCTGTTCCTCTTTCTCTGATCCATTTCACTAGGGATAGTACTCTCCATATACAACCATGTAAAGTTAATTTTATGATTTTATTTTCTTAACAGCTGCATAGTATTCCATTATGTATATGTAGACCTCAACAATAAAAATATCTAACCCCATCCAAAGGTAAGGAGAAAAGGGGCTGGAGAGATGGCACAGCAGTGGGGCATTTGTCTTGTATGCAGGTGACCTTGGAAGGACCCAGTTTGATTCCTGGCATCACAAATGGTCCCCTAGCCTGCCAGTGGCTATTTATGAGTGCAGGACCAGTTTTAACCTCTGAGCTCTGCTGGGTGTGACCCAAAACCCAATAAATCAATCAATAAAGTTTTAAAAATGTGGGGAGAAAAAAATGGACATTTCTTCAAATTGGAAATACAGATGCTCAAAAGACACAGATAAATGCTCCACATCACTAATGATCAGGGGGGTGCAAATTAAAACAAAAATGTGATATTATCTCACACCTCAGAGACTGGCACACATCACAAGGAACAAGAAAATAAATACTGAGCAGATATGGGGAGAAAGTGACTCTCATTCACTGCTGGGAATGTCAATTGGTGCAGCTTTTTGGGAAAACAATATAAATATTCCTCAAAAAGTAGAACTTGAGCAACCATATGGAATGGCAATACTACTCATAGGAATATAACTTAGAAACCCCAAAACATAATGCAAAAAGCCCTCTGCACTCCTGTGTTTATCGCAACACTATTTACAATGGTCAGAATCTGGAAACAATTCAAGTAACCAAGAATAGATAAGTGTTATGAGGACATTTTTTTTAAATGAGTGTATTTATGCCTTTTCTGCAGAAACCATAAACTTGACCTTTTAGATATATAATTTTTGGTATTTTAAAAAGAGTATCATGAATTATGAACTGTTTATTAAATTAATGAAATCTTCATTTGTAACCAGTTTATCAAGTTCAAGCCTTTAAACACCCTTTAGGTTTTTGTATCCATTTGCCCAGTAGTGTTCATTTTAAAGACAGTAGCAGTATCCGTTATTCATTCCATGATTAGCACTCCAATGTCCAGCCTGTTTGGTAAGGCATTCATCAAAACGTCAGAATGATTAAAATTACAAACCTTAAAAGCTCTTTTATCAGACACTCTACTTTGCTCTTTTCTGTAACTGCCGCCTGTCACTTTTGTAACCAGTTATTGTTTATTGTTAGATCCTGTCAAAATGTTGTACCTTGTTATCAAAATTGCTTGTTGTACAAATTGCTTTCTGATATTACTAAATGTTGTGTGTGGGCAATTCCAAGCACCATTTCTATTTCCTCCCCAGACTTTAGAGTTGAAAAAGTAGGAGAAACTCTAGAGTTCTCATATGAGTTGAGTAATTTAAGATTGAAACAAACATTTGAGTCCAGGTTTATAAACTAGGAAGCATGTAAAGGGTGAGTACTTCTGAAGAAACCAACTCACTGAAATGAAAGAAATATAATTTGTTTGTCTTTCCCATGTTCACTTAAAAGACAAGAAAACATAATTGCAGAACTCCAACTTACTGAGTTTCTTGAAGACAGCAAATGATATTTCTCTCCCAATATTTCATGGCTTATGCTTACTTTTACGTAATATTTTGTTTTGTGAATTAGCTTTGAAAATCCGTGGCAGCTGGACTAGCTTCCTATCAACCTAATTTTATGTGAGGGAAAAGAAAGGGAAGTTTCCTGAAAATATCTTTAAGAGTATAGAGGTGTAGAGAGCTAGTTATATATAACTCAAGGTTAGATATAGATGTAGACTATAGATATGCAGATAGATATAGATAGATATTATGTGTAAGTAGGACTGGTAAAAATCAGGCTGAGCAAGTGGAAATTTGGAGAAGGCTACAATGTCTTTGTTGTACAATTCTACTTTTGAGTCTGAAACCTGAGATACCACATTATTGTAACAGGGTGCCCTTGGAAGGGAAGCAAGAATTGAACACTAGCCTGCTCCTTTCTGTCAGTTCCCTTTGCTTGTGCATTTCTATAAATTATGAAGCTTAAACTGTTCCTTAGTTTTATTTTACTTCACTTTATAAATGTTAACAGGTTATTGACGATAAGTCCATTTACCAAGCTTGAAAAATGTTTTGTCATTAGGACATCCATGACAGTTAATCATTTTATAGAGGAGATGAGCATCAAGTGTCAGTATTAAAAGAGGGAGAATTATAGTTACTTAGGAACATGAGAACATAAAGTGGGAGGTTAGCTCAGAGAATCACTGGCCATAAATATTTCAGGCATAGTACACATCTCAATTAAGATTAGGACTATAAAACCACTTTATACAAATACCATATCTTAAGAATTATGATGGAAACAAAGACTTAAGGTGCATATAGCTTTCTGATTAAATAAACAAAAGTACTAACTGGATTTACTCTTTGAATACATAACTTGTTAAAAGAAATTAGCTGGGAAAAAATGAGTCTTTTCTTTCAGGTTGTTTCTTCATTAGAAAAACTGAACTAAAGGATCTAACTTTAATAGTTGTCAGAATTAAATGAGAACATACCTTACAGAAATTAGCACGATGTTTTGACAATAAGTACTTCCTTAAGAAATGATATGGCACACTCATTTGAGAGACATTTAAAGATAATAGCCATCATGGTATGTTCATAACACCCAAAAGCAATAGACACTGGTGGAATGTTCATGATAGGGAATTTGACATGAAAATGGGGTGCAGGTAAGGTGGAAAAGGGGCCACTATGACTATGGTAGTTAGAAATAATCACTCTGGACAGAAACTAGATGATGAGAAGATATAAAGTGATATGCATAATACCTCTTCAGTAACAGTATTTCAAGTCACAATGTAAAGAAAGAGAAAGGAGAGTGAAGGAGAGAGATATAGATAGATAGGTATCTAGAGATAGATAGATAGATGATAGATAGATGATAGATAGATAGATAGATAGATGATAGATATATAGATAGATAGATAGATAGATAGATAGATAGATAGATAGATAGATAGATAGATAGATAGAAAAAGAGAGAGAAGAAAACAGTCTGCTATAAAGGCAAGCTGGCATGTGAGACAAGAGAAACTGGGACATTGGTGGCAGAAAATGTAAAATGTGCACTGGTGAAAGGATGAATGTTAGAACATTGTATGACTGATATTTAATAATAAATAACTTTGTAATAGTGTTTCTCATGGTGATTCAATTTACGAATTGTGTTAAAGGTAAAAGAAGTAATGGATGGTGGATAAGGAGTGGTGATGGGTTGTGTAGAGACATAATATAGCTAGTAAGGCACACATTTTTGTACATAGCCAAGCCATATTTGATCCATGGCACCAGTCATAGTCTCTGAAACACTGCCAGAAATTATTTCTAATGGCTTGGAAAGGAGTTAGTGTTGGGCAAAAGCAAATGTACCCCCTCCAAAAATAATATAAATAATTATTACACAAAGGATATACTATCTGAAGTATACACACATATGTCTGTGCGTTTAGCATTGTGTTTCAGAGATGTAGGGGGGAAAAAAGAAGCAGTCAGAGACCAAGAAATAGTAAATATTAATTGGTTCTTCTTGGAGAAAACAAGTGGAATATAGAAAGATAAAATAATAGGCAATATCAGACAATGAGAAGTCATTGTCTTTGGATTACAAAACTGATTATCAAGCAGTAAAAGAAGGAAGAAGGAAATTCAAATAGAGGTGGCAGAGTGACAGTGGTGGTGGGTCTTAGACACTTTGGTGGTGGTACTGGTCATTTTATACCATAAACTTGACCATAGCAAAGTAGATCAAGTTTGTACTATAGACCATGAATGTAACCATCAACTATAGTCACTTTGTGCCATCAGCTTGACCTGGTAGGTCAGATTGAAAAACCATCCTGCTGGGGGAATCAGAGTTTGTTGATGAGCAGAGGTAACATGAACTTTGAAGTCACTTGATTTCTTTCCTATGATTGATCTTTATTAATATTTGTGCAACTTCTGTCTAGATGAATTGTGACACTGTCTTCTTAGAAGTGAAATCATTCCCAAAATCTTATAATATCTTCATTATTGATCTCCTTATTAATGAAGGAGCAGGTGCTAATTGAACACAATTTTGTCAGCTCTTAAGGAAAGAAGAAAGGTAGATTACATGAAGAAAATACCATGTAAATAAAGCAGGTAGCACGCTGACATATTTACAGATGAAAGAGCAGCAGAGATTTCCAATGACTCTTCAAAAGAAAAGAGAGAAGCATAGAACAAATTTCCACTCAGAAAGAATTATCTCTAACTTTCAAAACTTTGAGATAAGCAAGCTTCTGTGGTATAAGCCACTCCATTTTTGGTAATGATATAGTACCCTAGTAAATTCCTAAAAATTCTAACCTCTTTATCATTAGCAAGTTTATTTCTTCCCAATTTGTGCCATAAAAGACTTTATAAGACTTTATTGATAAAAATCAATAGAGAGATTTGGATGCTATGAACTATAGTAATATAAATATAAAATATGTACAAGAGAAAAAGTTAAGAAAGTTTATTTGATGCTATTGAGTTTGCAGCTGGTGCACTTTCTCAAAAGCAAAGTGAAAGGACTTAGAACTTTAGTCACATAATGATAATTACAAAGGAGGAAGTATATAGTTTCTCAGGAGAAGCATAGCTTTTAGTTAGTTCTGATTTAAAAGGCATTACTAACTTGCACAGGAGAACTGAATGTTATTTCTTTAGCATACTGAACATAGTTCATGCTCTTATAACATGCATCATAATACAGCTGTCAACTTGGAATTGACAGTTATATATATGTAATTTCCTACTTCTTATCAGGATTATATAAGCTCATTTAAATATAAGAAATCTAAAATGAAGAAAAATACAAAACAGACAGGCCTAATTTTCATAATCTATGGATTACTCTTTCTACATTCCTTTCCTTATGAATATTCACCATTTTATTCTTCTTACTAAATAAATCTGGTAAGATACGTCTGATGTTCAATCATGGTAGAAGTTCTTCTTGGTTTCTTTATTTCAATTGAAGCTAATTTTAATCTGAGTTTGAATTACATTTAACCACAAACCAAATATAGAAATTTCTATATTACAAAGATAATGTTTCTAGAAGTGGACGATATAAATATAAGCACACTGGCAAAACAGCCAACCTAGTTTGATTCACAGCATCACATATGATTACTGTGCTTAGGAGAAAGCCTTCAAACAGAGCCAAGGGTAAGCCGCTGAGTACCAAAATGTTTGGTCCCCAAACAAAAGTAAAACAAAAACAAGAGGATCATTTACTAATAGCTCTAGAGCTCTCTTGTTTTATATTTTATGTGAAGCCAATAATGGAGTGCCACTTAAAATGAAAATACATATTCCTTTATACTGTTTAGAGAAAACCAATCTAAAAATGTGGATATAAGCTATATAAAATATCTAAATGCCCAGAGATAGAGATACTGTTTTCAGAGACTTTGTTTAGTTATAACAAATTCAGGCAAAGTTTATGATTAGCAAGGCAATTATAGACTTTGTAAGACATTCACAAAACAATTATTAAATTGTTTTAGGGCAATCAAAGCCATTCTAAAGTTCCTCAGATTAAAATTGTTGTTATCTTTTGCAAGATAAAAATTATTTTTATGACACCCACACAATAACTTTGGTCCTTCATTTCATCTGTTAATGATTTCTTGGGGTTATTAAGAGACATTTAAAGTAGAATATTATTTTCTTAAATTGTTGAATGCAAAGTTCCTTGCATTTTGTTTTTGTTTATTTTTTGACCACACCTGACAAACACACAAACCTAGTGTCTGTGAGGTCCATATTTGTTGGTGTTCCGTATCAGAGCACAACTCAGGCACAAGACTTTTCACAGAACACCTGTGCCAGATCACTTAAGATATATCTCTGATCCCCCCCTCAACCCCCCAACATACAGTATCTTGCTTGTTCTGTCATTTTTTGTTATTTTTGTTATTTTATCTCCTAAGGCATTTTCATAACATTGCTTCTATTAACCAGGTCAATTAAAAACATGATACTGTGAATAAAAAATATAACATTTTTTCTTTCTTATTTTTGGGTCACACTTCTCATTTCTCAAGGCTGACTCTTGGTTTTTCACTCTGGCATCACTCCTGGTGGAACTCAGGTATCCATATGCAGTGTTGGGGATCAAATCTGGGTCAGTCACAAGTACAAGACTTGTGTCCTATATTCTAATTTATTTCTCTATTCCCCTAAATACGACTTCTTAAGAAAGCATAGGAGATGGAAGTAGATTATTATCCTTGAAACTAACAATAAATTGATGTCATACAAAGATGATTATGTGAACCCATGTGTACAATGGGTACTTGGTGCAGTGACATTTTACAGTACCACTCATGTCACTGGAGTAGGTACATGATATGTCATTTTAAATACTTCCCCAGAGTCCAAAGACAAAAATAATGAAAATGAATTTATTTTTAAAATTAAAAACTGTATGAAACATCATAGCTTGGAATGTGTCATGTCACCCTAAAAGAGAAAAGTGAATTTTGGGTTGGTTCATTTCTATGACTGGGAGTCTAAATATGTCCTATTTCAATATGGAGAGTATAAAAAGTGTATAAAAAACTGGAATATTTTAAATTGCACAGTTTATTTCTTCATAGAATATTTCCTCCCTCTAGTGTAATTCTTTTAATACAATTAAACAAAAGGGGGGGGTATTTCTCTTTTTTGTTGGTTTTTTTTTTTTTGGGTGGTGGCACACCCGGTGACGTTTCTGGGTTACTTCTGGATATGTGCTCAGAAATTGTTTCTGCTTGGGGACCATATGGGATGTGGGGATTGAACCCGGGTCCATTCTGGTTCAGCTGCATGGAAGGCAAACTCCCTACCAATGCTATCGATATCCATCCCTGCATATTTTTCTTATTGAAGGTTCATCTAGTCAATTTTTTCCCACCTTTTTAAACTGAAAGATAAACTACTTTATCTCATCATTTGCTTATTAGGCGGTCACTTTTGACTGCCCAGAGATTTACTGTTGGTGTTACTCAAGGGACCATATAAAGTGTTGGGAATCAAACCAGTATCAGCCAGCACAATGAAAGTGACTTAATCCCTATCCAGTCAATCCTTATTTTATCTTATCTTTTAAAGTTTTCTTTAAAAAAGTTTAAAAAAATTTTTAATCCATTTAGCCACTCTGTGTCTCTTAACTGGTGCATTTAGTCCATTGACGTTGAGAGAAAGAATTGTCCTGGGATTTAATGCCATCTTTATATCAAAATTTGGTGTGTCTTTTGGTTAGTCTTGTCTTAAATTAGGTCTTTCAGTTTTTCTCTTAAGATTGGTTTTGAGTCTGTAAAGTTTCTGAGCTGTTTTTTGTCTGTGAAAGCATGTATTCTTCCGTCAAACCGGAAAGTGAGTTTTGCTGGGTACAGTATTCTAGGTGAAGCATTCATTTTATTCAGTCTTGTCACAATATCCCACCACTGCTTTCTGGCCTTGAGTGTTTCTGGTGACAGGTCTGCTGTAAATCTCACGGATGCTCCCTTAAATGTAATTTCCCTTTTTGATCTTGCTGTTTTCAGAATTCTGTCTTTATCTGTGGGATTCGTCATTGTAACTAGGATGTGTCTTGGGGTATTTTTTCTGGGGTCTCTTTTGGTTGGTACTCTTCGAGCATGCAGGATTTGATCACATATATTCTTTAGCTCTGGAAGTTTCTCTTTAATGATGTTCTTGACTGTTGATTCTTTCTGGAAATTTTCTTCCTGGGTCTCTGGGACTCCAATGATTCTTAAGTTGTTTCTATTGAGCTTATCATAGACTTCTATTTTCATCTGTTCCCATTCTTTTTTCCACTGTCTGTTCATTTGCTTTAAGTTTTTTTTTCTCCAATCTCTCCCGCTGTATGGAATTGTTATTTATCTCATCTTCCACAGCACCAAGTTTATTCTCAGCTTCTGATACCCTGTCCAAGAGCTTATCCATTTTGTCATTCACTTCATTTACTGACTTTTTCAGACCTATTAGTTGACATGTTATTTCAGTTTGGAGTTTTGTGATTTCTGTCTTCATATTTTCTTGGTTCTTATTAGTGTTCTGTTCAACTCGATCCATGGTTTCTTTGAGTTCTTTGAGCATCTTCCATATTGCTTGTCTAAAGACCTTATCTGAGAGGTTGATTAGTTGGTTGGTCATTATCTGGTCATCAGAATTATAAAACCCTAAAAACTCTACCTAAAAGCTCATATAGCAAGGTGACAGTCTACAAAATTAACACAGAAAAACAATGGCCTTTCTATACACCAATAGTAATAAGGAAGAAATGGACATTAAGAAAACAACCCCATTCACAATAGTGCCACACAAACTCAAATATCTTGGAATCAACTTGACTAAAAATGTGAAGGACCTATACAAAGAAAACTATAAAACTCTGCTGCAAGAATAAGAGAGGACACGCAGAAATGGAAACACATACCCTGCTCATGGATTAGCAGGATTAACATAATCAAAATGGCAATACTCCCCAAGGCATTATACAGATTTAATGCAATCCCCCTAAAGATACCCATGACATTCTTCAAAGAAGTAGATCAGGCACTTTTGAAATTCCTTTGGAACAATAAACGCCCTAGAATAGCTAAAGCAATCATTGGGAAAAAGAATATATGAGGAATTACTTCCCCCAACTTTAAACTTTACTACAAAGCAATAGTTATCAAAACAGCATGGTATTGGAATAAGGACAGGCCCTCAGATCAGTGGAATAGGCTTGAATACTCAGAAAATATTTCCCAGACATACAATCACCTAATTTTTGATAAATGAGCAAGAAATCCAAAATGGATCAAAGAAAGCCTCTTCAAGAAGTGGTGTTGGCACAACTGGATAGCCACTTGCAAAAAATTGAACTTAGACTCCCAGCTAACATCATGTACGAAGATAAAACCCAAATAGATTAAAGACCTCGATATCAGACCCGAAACCATAAGATATATAGAACAACACATAGGCAAAACACTCCAGTACATTGAGGCAAAAGGCATATTCAAGGAGAAAACTGCACTCTCCAAGCAAGTGAAAGCAGAGATTAACAGATGAAAATATATTAAGCTGAGAAGCTTCTGCACCTCAAAGGAAATAGCGCCCAGGATACAAAAGCCACCCACTGAGTGGGAGAAACTATTCAACCAATACCCATCAGATAAGGGGCTAATCTCCAAAATATACAAGGCACTGACAGAAACTTACAAGAAAAAAACATCTAATCCCATCAAAAAAATGGGGAGAAGAAATGGACAGACACTTTGACAAAGAAGAAATACAAATGGCCAAAAGACACATAAAAAATGCTCCACATCACTAATCATCAGGGAGATGCAAATCAAAACAACTATGAGGTACCACCTCACACCACAGAGAATGGCACACATCACAAAGAATGAGAATCAACAGTGTTGGCGGGGATGTGGAGAGAAAGGAACTCTTATCCACTGCTGGTGGGAATGCCGTCTAGTTCAACCTTTATGGAAAGCAATATGGAGATTCCTCCAAAAACTGGAAATCGAACTCCCATATGATCCAGCTATACCACTCCTAGGAATATACCCTAGGAACACAAAAATACAATACAAAAACGCCTTCCTTACACCTATATTCACTGCAGCACTATTCACCATAGCAAGACTCTGGAAACAACCCAGATGCCCTTCAACAGATGAATGGGTAAAGAAACTGTGGTACATATATACAATGGAATATTATGCAGCTGTCAGGAGAAATGAAGTCATGAAATTTTCCTATACATGGATGTACATGGGATCTATTATGCTGAGTGAAATAAGTCAGAGAGAGAGAGAGAGAGAGAGAGAGAGAGAGAGAGAGAGAGAGAAATGCAGAATGGTCTCACTCATCTATGGGTTTTAAGGAAAATGAAAGACTTTCTTGCAATAATAATTTTCAGACACAAAAGAGAAACGATCTGGAAGTTACAGCTCACCTTAGGAAGCTCACCACAAAGAGTGATGAGTTTAGTTAGAGAAATAACTACATTTTGAACTGTCCTAATAATGAGAATGTATGAGGGAAATGGAAAGCCTGTTTAGAGTACAGGCGGGGGTCAGGTGGGGAGGAGGAAGATTTGGGACATTGGTGATGGGAATGTTGCACTGGTGATGGGTGGTGTTCTCTACATGACTGAAACCCAAACACAATCATGTATGTAATCAAGGTGTTTAAATAAAATATAAAATTTTTTTAAAGTTTTAAATTTATTTTGATTTACATTGAGCTGTGTTTGTGATAGTTTTATTTCTTTCTATCCAATTTTCATATTTTTTTCTCACTTTAATTCATTGGCTCAGATCTCCAATCTTGGAAAAACTAGATATTCTTATGTTGTCTTACTAAGTCATTCATTACTCAAAGCATATATTCTATGCAAAAAATATAGCAATTTTAATTTGACTAAAATTAATAATATTTTTCATACTTCATGAATATAATATTTAGCAAATATTGCATTATTTACAAAACAGTTATATACTATGATACATGTATTTTATTTTCTACTGTTTTTTATTTCTTATTTTTTTTTTCATTTTTGCCCCTACTGATTCTTCCTTTCCCCATGCAGCATTGGTGATCAAAGCCATGCCAGGTAGATGCTTTATTTTCCTTTGTAAGCTCTAAAACATATTTTTAGAGAAGCCTCATTTAAGAATTAACACAGTGTTTAATGACAGCTCATTCATATGTGACAAATAATGCATTGTTTTTAAATATAAGACATTTTCCTATGTGAATATTTTTATATTAACAACATCAATTCAAGGAGAAGAGGGGATGACAAATATCTTAGTGTATTTTCTCTAAAAGTATTTGTTGAATGCTTGAAAGAAAACAAATCCATTATTCTCAAACTTGAAATATAGTTTACAACAACTATTTAGCTGCATTATGTTTTACAATAACATTTCTTCATTCAAATATTTTACCACTGATATATATTCTCACGATGACATTTCTGTAATAAACAAAGTATAATCAAAATTGATATTTTCCTTGTAAAGTTATCAATTAGAAATTTATATTAACCAGAATACACTGTTACTAGAGGCCAGGCACTTGAAGGAATACAACTTTAAAATTCATAGACATTGGTAAACCTCCAAAATTATTTTTGGAAATCTAACAATTAATCTCTATAATGCATTGTCTTATATTCTTATCAACCACAAGTTTAATTATAAGATCATTAAAGGTTCCTTGGTATTATTTTCATTAGCTGTACAACAAAGGGCAATAATGTTTCACTTTTATTTTGTTTTGCCTTTTTCCACTACTTATTCCCTTTCTTTTCTATCATTTTCCTTATTTATCCATAAATTAATCTCATTGTCTAGCTTTCCTATTTAGCAATGATGATTTGTAGGATTTGGGATAAGGAACAGTTAAAGATGTGCTGTTTTTATAGTCTTAAGCCTGAACAATTTTATTATAAGTTAAAGCCATTAGTAATATTTATTGTTGTTATATCAGATTATAGATAATACTTTTATAAGAATTATTTATTATAGTGTTTAGACATATAAATATCTTTTCATGTGTTAAAGTTTTTGAAAATGTGTTTATTCCTAACTATGAATTTCATAGTTGAAAATCATATGATTTTATATAAATTTTATGAAATTCATAATTAGAAAGTATATAAAATATTTTGCACTTAAATCATTGTTTCATTGTTTAAGTTGTAGGTATAAATATGAGTTCCCTGAAATTTCTAGTGCCTAAGGTTATTTATGCAAATACTTCTATAGTCAACATGCTAGAATACAGAAAGTACTGCTTTCAGCTAGCATGTCAGTCATTATGCCATTATTTCTCCCTGTATGTCATGCTTAAAATTCAGATGATTTATTTAGTGACATATATACAAGCATACTTGTAATTCTGAAATTTTGACATTAAATGGCAAACTAGTATGAAAGGGCTCCATTAGGTAGCCTAATGTATATTCAAGTGACAAGACATGAAATTTATTCTAAAAATGAATTCAATCTACTGACAGTGGGGAAGAGGAAATTATTTAGAATATTTGTTTAAAATTTTATTGGTATATTATTTACTGCATCTCTATACAAACCTTTGATTTTGCATGTCAGTACTTAGATGAAAAACGATTGCATTTCAATACATTGTAATTGCATATATATTTTTCTTCATACTTGGTGAAATAATTTTGAGTATAAAATGAATAAGTCCACATTGTGTTTTAATTTACTTAGCCATTGAACCACAAAGACTATGCTAAATGTTATTATCTCTATAGCACACCAATAAGCAGATTTAACACACTTGCAATTTAATGTGCATAAGAGGATAATAGCTTTTTAAAATTTGTTTTTACTGTAACCTCTGGACTATCTTATTACATTTGTATCTCATACCTTTTATAGTACTAGAAGAGCTGCATATATGCATGCATTCATGTACATTGTTCCTAGAATAGTAACTTACATGAAGTCATTTGAATATTGAATTAGGCTACATTGAGGGAATCTATAGAAGTTGTTTGGACATTTTAACTGATTTTGACTATGTAAGGACATTTTATACTTACTTTTTTATTTACATATTATATTTTCCTTGAAATTATTTTAGTCATATTTCTCTGTTTGCTTGGCCACTCATTTAAAGAAATAGTAGAGGGCATTCACAAAGCATATAGTTACCTAGTTTCCCCATAATAAGTCAGAATTACAAATTTTGTGAAGCTGGAATGAAATTTGATTTACAAGGCAGTAAAGAAAAAGTCTGATATTTGTAGAAAAGGAAGCAAGCAAATTTGGTGAGCAGCTGCATAGTGATGATGGAATGACTGTTTTGCCTTTGGCTGGGACTTCATCCACTCTGTGTGCAGCTGCAGGGCAAAATACCACTGGCTTCTCACCAGAAACTAGATTTTGCATTTTAATTGCAAAGGTGTGCCTACCACCTTGACCACCAGTGGGCAGAGCAGACCAGGATCTCTGGTCCTTTAAGACTCTCAGGAAAAAAAAATGGAGGGGAGGGAAACTATGAGTTGGTAAGATTGATGTCAATTGTTTTTAAAAATCAGCAAGAGGAATAAAATAAAACTTAAATAGAACAGCAAACACTCAGATTTTCTTGAAAGATAAAAGGCTGGAGATAGATTCTCAGGTTTTATTTTAAATTAGAGCCAAATCAGCTACAAAAGAGTAACTGCAGTAGACAATTAAACTTAATCTTTGTCTGGAAAATTTTCTAAGGTTAGAAGAAGATGACCTTGCAGCTCCATTGTTTTTATATTAACTTATAGTCCCTTCTTAGATTGTCATATTACTGGACATTCATCAGTCTACATTCAGACTTTTCATCATTGTGGAATCAACAAGTTGCTTTACAATCTTTCATCTCATCTATAAGATTGAAACTCTTTCTATTGTTTCAATTCAAATGTCATCTCTGAGCACAAAATAAGCAATTCTGATGACAAAGTACTTATTTTATTCACATTAAAAAAAAAATCTAGTTCCGATTCTCCACCAAATTCTTTCTTGATCTGGAGGCTAGCTCTTGCCGGCATGGGGTTTGGGGAGACCTCAGGCTAGACAGGCCCCCAGCCATCCACCTCTTCTTCCCCGGTCTCCAGGCCTTCCCTGGGTGCCATCCCAGGTTGTCAGAAATGTGGGTTCAGGGCAGACTACTCTAAAGGAGTCTCCAGGCTCTCCCCACCCTTCCCCAGCACTGGGGGGGGGGGGGGAAGGCACAGAGAGGAGGGTGGGCAGATGTCTGGCTTCCGGTTCTACACTGAATCCTTTCTTGATCTGGAGGCTACCTCTTGCCAGCATGGGGTTTGGGGAGACCCGGGTCCAAGGCCTTCTCCCTAGCTTGGGGGTACTATGAGGTTCAGCAAGCCTAGCTGGGTTGCTGGGCTACACTGAGGCAGTCACTGGCAACTTTTTTCTCACCGGTCTATATTTTCAAAACCCGCATTACTGTATTTATTAATAATAATCCCTATGATTAAGGTATGTTTTGAATATGCAGAATGTCCATCTTGTATATTGCCCTTTCTCACACTCCTAGGAGCTAATTTTTAGTCCTTCACTCCCTCACTCCCAACCATCATTACCCCAGATTTACCCTTTTTACCTTCAGTACTGCACAGGCCAAATTACTGACCAAAGTGGTTCACCGGATTTAACACCCCCCAACTATTTCAAAAGACATAAAAGGGACACATATATGCTTTTGAATATTTTATAAGTATTTCCTTAACAGCTATAACTCTTACTAAGTATTCTCTTATACAGTGACTATTTTCCTCACTATTTTTCTGTTCTTCCCTTTGTGATCTGTTCAGTAAGGAATTCTGGTAGAAGAGTCTCTTAAAGTTTATGTTTGAACCAAGTTACGAGGAGTGTTGGACTTGTTAGAGACCCCATATGCACCAATAGTGCCACGTGGCATTGTTCCTCTTTTGCATAGGCACATTAAAATGGGAAAATACTATGCTTACAAACAAGTTCTTATCTATTAGATATAGAAACACACAAATCTTGTAATGCAATGGGACCTTACACCCTGAACATTGTCATAATGACCTGGTTCAGGCCTCAGAAGAATGGGCATTCTCCATTCACCCTTGAACCAGGGATACCATCTACGAAACAACCAAGGTTGTCTTTAACATCACTAGGGAGCAGTCCTCTACCAGGGAAGACACTACCACTGCTCTCACATTGACCTACTCAAAAGAGACTTCCTTTAACACCCAGAAGACTTAACAACAACAATGACCTGCTTTCAGGACAGGGTTCTCTTCATTGCCAATGTCCCAAATCTCCTAATTGCAAGGTGAAGCTAGAGGACTCTCCACAACATCCTGACTTCATGTAGGATATGCACAGATTCCAGGATCTTTAACTACAGAAACCTGACATCAACAACAGCTACTGTGTGAAAAATAAAAGTGTATTAACACTATAGACAAAGACTTGAGTTGGACAACCTAGTATGCCTGGAGCCTAGAGTTGGTCTTATGCCAGAAAATTGCAGGGGTAAGGTCTCCTTGTATGAAGGCCAAGGCTTTTCCTTTCCATGTTCCCCCTCACCCCCATATTTTGCTGGGCCTATGCAAACAACAATTACCACTCTAACACCGTTTTAGCTGTGGTCCTTCGACTCTAATCCTTAAAAAAAAACACTTAAACTATTGAGGTTAACTTAAACTAATATGCATATGCATGGAACTGTAAAAAAAATACTATTCCTTCAATGTTAAAGGAGTTACATAAAATATATGGCTCTAGATTGCTTTGTATACTGCTAAGATATGTTTTAATATACTACATTCTGGAGACTTGAGGGACAAAGTAATTGTATATGGGTTTTGTGTTATTTTTCTTTATGCTCTTTGGCTGAAAGTTTAAAATTAAGGTGTCAGCAAGGGGATTTCTTCTGAGATTTCTGTTTATGGGTGATTGTCTTCCCACTGTAACTTTACCTTGTCCTCTTTCTTTGCATCTTTGATCTCATAATAAAAAATAAAATAAAATAAATTTAAAAAAAACTAGGGCCAGAGATAGCACAGCTGTAGGGTGTTTGCCTTGGATGCAGCCAATCCAGGACAGAGGGCAGTTTGTATCCCTGCATCCCATATGGTTTCCAGTGCCTGCCAAGAGCGATTTCTGAATGCAGAGCCAGGAGAAACCCCTGAGCACCACTAGGTGTGACTCAAAAAAATTTTTAAACTCACCACAAAGAGTGATGAGTTTAGTTAGAGAAATAACTACATTGAGAACTATCCTAATAATGAGAATGTATCTGGGAAATAGAAAGCCTGTCTATGTACAGGCAGGGGTGGGGTGGGGAGGAGGGAGATTTGGGACATTGATGATGGGAATGTTGCACTGGTGAAGGGGGTGTTCTTTACATGACAGAAATCCAACCACTATCATGTTTGTAATTAAGGTGTTTAAATAAAATATTATTTAAAAAATTAAAAAATCTGTTGACACTGTTTAGACGCCACCATATTTACTCATTGGCAAGTTCCATAGACTCATTTCATTCACAAAAGAGATATAAGCCAAGTCATAAAATACATGTACATCAGCCCTGTAGCTGAAAACTGGGACATTCTTGAGAGAATGGGAGGATCAAGTCCCTGGCCTGCACAAGCCTCAGCACTTTCACCTACAACTCATCATCACAGTTACACCAGTGGCCCAACTTTACCCCTTTACCACTGACCTGTGCAGAGATGCCTAACAGACCAAATAGCTGGTAGGCTAGTATTTGGGATAATATTTACAGGACTTTATCAGAGTTGACTGAGAGCAGCTTTCTCTGCCTGTCATACTGCTGGGTAGCCTGGCAACCATAAGCAGGCTCCAGTTGCCATGTCAGCTGAACTTGGAATTACAGGAGCTTGTGGCTCTGTGACACCTCCAAAATTTTCAATACTGACACCCCAGTAGGAATACACCAAATTACATGTAAAAGTAGCATAGAAGACACCTAAAGTTAACAAACAAAACCAGTAACATAACAATCATCTAGGAACAAGCAGTTGAAAACCTCTAGTCATTGACTTAATAACCACTTAGTGAGATATGACAATTTTCACCAATTTTATTTTTTTGAAGTTTTTAACAATACTTCCATTACCATTTAGTTGTAAACAAACAATATAAAGTCAATTATTTTATGCCTGCCAAAGGGGCAGTCTTGAGGGGGGGTTGTTATTGGAACTTTTTTTTTCCTCTGACTTTAAAATGTTTTTTGTTTTTTTTTGTGCCAGAGCTCTGTTGGTGGAGACATAACTTGACTTAGGTGGCTCAACTGCAGGATGAGGGTATAGAACACTTTACCTGAGTCTTTCAGGGCCGGCTTTGAAGCTGTCTGTGGTCTCAGGCGCTGGCCCTTTGCAGCAGTAGCAACAACTTCAGTTTCTTCTAAAGCTTCTTGACGATGTCCAGCCTATCGACGAGCTGGCCCTGGACGTAGAGCTGAGGGTACCTGGGCAGTTGTAGAATTTCTTGAACCCCAGCTGCGCTTCCTCATATTTCAGGATGTTGAAGGTCTCTTAGCCCACACAGATGTCAATTAGGGTCTCCAGAATTTGTGTGCTGAACCTGCATTTTTGCTTTCTGTTTGTTCTCTTTCATAAAGAGCAGCACAGTAGCTTTATTTGTCAAGACTTTTCTCTAATTTTTCTCTAACTTGGGCACTCTGGGGCAGATGTTCGAAAGTTCCTAAATTCTCAGAAGTTTCTAATTTTATAACTTCTAATTTTATATTGGTGGGGGGTTTGGTGTTGGAACATGGGTTGGCAGAAACAAATGAATTATGAACAAATATGTAAACCAGTATTAAAAGAAACTGGCATATTTATTATTGAGAATAAAATTCTAGCATTAGAGATGAGGGCAAAGCTTTGGGTGTTAAATTATGTATCCCTCTGTGGTGATGTTAAAATAAAAAAATAGATATATAAATTTCAGAATATTGGGGAATATTGTCATTATGGATCAGCATAATGGTGAAATCATTAATCGCAATAGAATTATGTTTTTAAATCATTTTAATGATCTGGGGAAATGTTCACTGTATATGCAATGTGAAGGAAAAGAACAATGATATAAAAACTATTTACAAATAATTTCATTGGTAAGAAAGTGATGTGTAAGATATCTACAAACACAAGAAGGAAGTCATTAAGCTGTCAAAATTTTCATTCTAAATGAGGACATTTGGAATAATTGTAAATTTCTTTTGTATTTTTTTAACATTTTCATAAATGATATATTTTATTATATATTATCCTAGTTAAATAAAAATAAATTGGGAGCAGAGAGATAGTTCAGTAATATTCGTGCTTTGCATGTGACTGAACTGGTCAATTTAAACAATTTTTTAATTATTATTTGTACTGCCTCAAATCAGGATAAAAAAATATGTCTCAAGTAAGTAAAAACAAATGCCTTCCATGTGTAACATGCTGAGTTCCATAAGGCACCTATGTTTCACTACTCACCACCAGATAAGGTCCTGGTGGCTATTGTGTATCACCAATATGAGCACTCCTGGAGTGAGTATTACTGGGGTAATCCTTACTACAGATTTATTTGGTTTTTTTGTTTGGGGGGGGGCATATGCAGCAATGCTCAGGGTTTACTCTTTGCCTTATGTTCAGTGATCACTCCTGGTAGGCTCATGGAATATATGTGCTGGGGATTGAATCTGGATTGACCACATTCAAGTTAAATGCCCTACCTGCTATACTACCTCATTTTACTACTTCTTGATCCAACTTTTTGGTTTTGGCCACACTATTCTTTCCCTATTCCTTTTTCTCCCTCCTTTTTTTTTTTTGTCGTTAGGTGACACCCAGTTGTGCTCAGGTGTTACTGCTGGCATTGTTCTCAGGGATCACTCCTGTTGGGTTCAGGGAATCATATAGGATGCTGAGGATCAAACCCAGATTGGCTGTATAAATGCCCTATCTACTGTACTGCTATACTGTCTTTCTGGCTCTTTCTTTTTCTTTTTAAACTTGCAAAGCTTAACTGAATTCCTATTATTAAATTTAATATAATGCAGCCAAGTCTTCCTCTCTAATTTAATACTTCTTTAGTTTTTATTAGTGGCATAATTCATTTTTACATTTACAAAATTTAGAACTACACATTCTCCTTTTTCTTTTTTGGTTTGCTGGGTCACACCCAGCAGTGCTCAGGGGTTACTCCTGGCTCTGCTCTTAGGTGTTTCTGGTAGGCTCAGGGCACCATATGGGATGCCCAGATTGAACCACCATCCTTTACATGCAAGGCAAATGCCCTACCTCCATGCTATCTCTCCAGCCCTCCACATTCTTCTTTTTAAGAATTATTTCCAGTTATCTGCTATCAGTCATGAATCAATTATCTAATTTCCTTATCTTCTTAGCACTTCAGCTAGTCTCAAATACTAAATTTCTGTTTTTGTTTGTTTCTTATTGATTTGGGGGTCGCAAATGGCTATCTGTATTCAGAGCTTGTCCTGGTTCTGTGTTCAGGGCTAACTCCTGGGGGATTATATGTGGTGCCAGGGATCAATCTCAGGCCTACTATAAAAGGTAATTTGTCTTAACCACTGTGCTAACTCTCTAGCCCCAACCCTGTTTTGTTTTGGTTTTGGTTTTTGAACCACACCTAGTGACTCTCAGGGGTTACTCCTGGCTATGCACTCAGAAATTGCTCTTGGCTTGGGAGATCATATGAGATGCTAGGGATCGAACCAAGGCCCATCCTGGGTCAGTTGCATTCAAAGCAAATGCCCTACTGCTGTATTATGGCTCTAGTCCTGTATTTATTTAATTAAATTTATATTTTTGAATTGTGTGATCAGATAATTGTGTTTATTTTCTTTACAAAGTGCTCAAGTGGAATCTATTTTTAATGTATTACAATTGACTTTATTTCCTTTTACTTGAATTCTAACTTATTTTCATGTGATTTCTTTTCATTTTGTTTCATTAAAATGTGTATACTTTTTGCATTTTCTCTAATCATTATATATAGTTTAGAACTAATTCACTTCCACAGTCTCTTTTTCTATAGTATATACAATATTGGAAGAGTTTATCTGAGCTATTTTTCAATAACCTTTATGTCTTTTGATATTTGTGATGCGGTGAGAGAAGGATTTTTAGCCATTCAAAAATATATACTAAGGTAATGAACACTTTTTTAAATTTAGTCTATAGGCGTAAATTCTTATTCTCCAAAGAGTTGGACAATATATTATTCAGGAAGGGGCAGACTATACTCATTGAAATTATAGTGATTTCTCATAGATATTTTTGTTGTTTGTTTGTTTTTTGGTTTTCTGTTTTTTTATTCTTTTTTTAGGTTGTAGCAATAGCACAACACATAGTTCACTTCTGCCTGCAGTTATCCCTGGTTTGATCCCTGGCACCCCATACATGTCCTTGGAGAATGCCAGGAGTGATCCCTAAGGGCAGATTCAGGAGTAAAGTCCTGAGGACACAGCTAGATATGACTCTTAAATAAAACCAAAACCAAAGCAATATCACAAAAAAGATCCTTTTTGTTGTTAGCATAAAATTACAATTATCCTTCCATTTGTTGTTTTACTTTTTAAAAAGCAATGGCTTTTTTTTTAATATGATTTTTATTTTGATCATAGTGTCTTACATATTGTTGACAATAACATTTTAGGTACATATTTACATAAAATCAGGGGGATTCCCATCACCATATATATATAAAATAACCAAGGTTTTGTGCTTTTTGTATTTTTGTTTTTTCCCCTCCTGCCCTGGCACAGTAAATATTGGGGTCATTCGAAAAGGAATTCACTTGGCCTAAGAAATATGGGGTTTCTCCGTCCTTGGAGTATACTGTCATGGGATCAGCTCTAGACTTTGTTCAGGATCATTTATTCTCCCGATGGTGTTTTTTTGGTGTGTGGAAGACTACTGCTCTGTCCAGTGTGATCCAATCAGAGCTCTGTGTTTAGAGGTCTCAGTATCTGCACAGATCCTGAGGTGGGACTTATGATGAAGTCAGTCTTTGTGGTTCTAGAGGTTCTGTTACCTCAGTGTCATTTTAATCCATCTTCTGTGGTTGGTGATCTTGGTCTTTGCACTGAACCTAGGATGGCACCTAGGATAGCGTCTTTCTTTGTGCTTCCAGAAGCCCCATTCTGTTGCAGTTGTCTCTGTCAGACCTTTGGGACTGGGGATCATGATTATTGTGCAAGTCATAGTTCAAACCCTAAACTAGGGCTTTTTTATTGGTCCCAAGATGTATACTGTCTGGTCGTGGTTCTAGTAACCAGTCATCTGTAAGTCACGATCTTGGCTTTTGGACCAACCAAAAAAAATTTTTATTTGTTTTTTTTTTTTTGGGGGGGGCACACCCGGTGCGCTCAGGGGTTACTACTGGTTATGTGCTCAGAAATCACTCCTATGTATGGGGGGATCATATGGGATGTCAGGGATTGAACCGAGGTCCTTCCTGGGTCAGCAGCATGCAAGGCAAGCACCCTACTTCTGTATTACCATTACAGCCCAAGAAGCAATGCTTTTAAACTGTCATTCTTAACAATCACTCTTTTGCTAGTTGAATTTTTGTTTTCATTTTTTCTCATCATTACTTTTAGGTTCTTCACTCATTAAAGTAATAAAGCTTAAAGAAGATGGCTCTAATGGTTGGTGAAGGAAAACTGAACAAATGACCTATATTTAGTTGAAGTTTTTATTACAGCTATTATTTGCCACAATTCCTTATTTCATGAACAAAAACAAAGTATTTGGGATACGCACCTCAGAATTAAAATAATTTTATAAATGTGTTTATAGTTTACACTGTGGTAAAACATACTTAAAATGTTATGTTTAATTTTCTGATTTTATGGGAGAATTTGGCATAATGTTAAAGTGACAGGACTATAGAATGTACAAAGAACTCATGTGGTCCCCTGAGCAATGCTGGGAGTAATTTCTGAGTGCAAAACCAGGAGTAACCCCTGAGTTTCACCTGGTTGGCTCTCCACCCCCAAACGAAGACAAGACTTACATATTAAAAACTGAATGATGAAGTTATATTTAGTAATATTTTGAACTGTCCTCATAAAATACGAATAAGTTTGTCAATGTTTTCTAAGACTACCTACGCATTTTTGCAGTATTTCATTACGAATTAACATTCAGATTCATTTATAGAAGGATGGGATGAGTAAATGCATGGTTGGATGCTAAAATCAATTTTAGATTGGTGAAGTAGAGTTTGGGGTGTAATCAACCATTGCTAAAATTCTATTAAAAGTAAAATATTTAATCATTTTATCTTTCAAATTTTGGAAGTTTGACATGTCATTGAAAATTACTATTATTTTAATATTTTAAGATGCTAGAGTCCTCCAGTTGTAAAATTTTACCTGCATTATTAAGTAGTTTCTCACTTTCAATTGGTATAATTAATTATGTCCTTAACACATATTCATGTCAGAATATAATAAGAAAAATATTTCCTAATGAATGTGTTTTAATGGAACAAAAAGAACTTTACATCAGGATTCATAATTAAGGAATATTAATCCAGACATATAATCAACTCCTTAAAATGTTTTTTCTCTATAGTAGTAGTCTTCTGTAAAATTTGTTTTCTGCAATGCTTGAAAAAGAAAGCTTTAACTTTATAGTTAACAATAACATTTTTAGGACATGTCCTCTAAGACATGCTTTCAAGTCTGTCCTTTTCAAATTTGATTAAAGAAAACATATTTTTCTCACATATTTTCTTTGAATTTTTTGTATTCTTTACTATGCCTAAATAATTGATTGTTTACATGTCATGCCTCACTTGAGCTTTTCCTACTAATAAAAATTTGAGTTACACAATTATCATCCAATAGGTGTGGTCCCAGAAGAAAAACTTAAAAACCAACTTTCTGCCCTCATTAGTTTGACCTTACTGATATGAAGAATTTTTTTTTTTGGAGGGAGGAGCATGGTGTCTAGTTTCTAGGGTTTACTCCTGGCTCTATACTCAGGGATTACTTCCTTAGTTCTCAGGTGACTTTAGCTGTGCCTGGGTTAGTCAAGTGAAAAGTCTTAGCCCCTGAACTAGCCCTATGAAAAATTATTAAGCAGGATCATTATTCTTGAAAGTCTTGTAAGCTAAATGTTATTAACTATCTAATAATTGGATCCAATCCCTAGGAGTAACTGTATTTCGAATTATGAACAAAAGTAAAACCATGAAAATGTCCAAATAATGTTAAATTATAGTGCACTCTATTATGTATTATTCAACCTTATAATTTTGAAATCTCATGAACATCTGTTGCCCTAGATAAATGTGTTCTTTAAATTGTATACATAACTATATGTCCATAATCATTGTTACCTGGTATATTGATTTTATCTGTTAGTATGCTTCTTACTAATTTATGTTAAAATATTCTTAATACTTATTTTGTACATAAATTTAATAGCTTTTACAGTTTTTTTGTTGTAGTACTCTTATTTCAGATAATAAATATATAGTGTCTTTTTCAACTTAATTTTCTAAATATAAATTTTACTCATATGTTGAGCAACACTATAATGCATGGTACTCTATTGAAAGTATTCAGATAATGGTAGTAAATCCTTATGTGCCTCATTTGGATTACTAGAAGTAATCATCTCAATATCATAGGAGGATCACCTATGTTAATATGTAACTTTAGATTCTGTTTGGGAATGTCAGAAATGACAGCAATATTGGTGCTTAGCTGTTCTTTTGTCTATGAACTGTGAATGAACTTCTAGATAGAAGAGCAGCTTTTTTCCAGACATCAATGCTAAAGTAGTTGATGAGTGCTCATCTTTCAAAGTATAAATTATCTAATTTTAAAGTAACTTCTTCAGATTTTTAATTCTCTTCAAGATTTTTTACCTCAAATATTTACAATTGACGATAATAACATTTAAACACCTACTAAGGATTCTCAGTAGCTGGAAAAGAAACATTTCTCTGAAACCCATTTTGGGAATGATTACATGTAGAATTTCTCTAGCCTCTTTGCTCTAACTGATACTCTCCACTAAGTCTAAGGATCAAATATGTGAAAATTGTGAGTAGAAACTCCTAACACCCCTAACAGCCCAGAGCACATCTCAACTTTAAACAACATACAGTATTAGAATTATCAGAAGTAAGAGCGATCTAACAAAGTGGTGGCAGTGTATCTTCTCTTAAGCTTAACTTTCTAACCAGTATAAACAAATTATTTTTTAGCGGAAAAAGAAAAATTTAATGGGCAAAAACAATTAATATTCATTCAAAACCATCAGGTAGGCTCAATTATTCTGTATCTCCATATTGTCTCCTATCTGGATCATGTGCAATAACAACAGTCTTTGTTGCCTGCAACCCCTTGCTTTAAATTTTCTGTCTCCTTTCTGCACCCTGATTCAATTTCCAGGAACATGAATGCCCGGTGACCGCAGTAGAACCTCTTTTTCTATTAGGTAACCCTGTAGGCTGTCTTTCCTAATTGATTCTTATAATCATTTAACTAAAACCCATCTCTTACTATTAGAAGTCCCACGATTTCTGCTAATTATTAAAGATGCTCTTTGTTCCCAGAAACTTATGGCACCCAAAGAGTGCAGATTTTTCTCTTTTTCAGAAGCTGGCCCTACAATAATTCTGATCCCTTACCTTTCTTATTGTAATATGTCTGTGAATAGAGCAGCAATTTCTGTTATTTGCTTTGTGAACCTTATCTTTACTCAGCAACAAACCTCTCAGTCAACAAGAACCTACACGAGTTTATATTACAAACACTGTTCACGGCAGGACTGAGCAGATTGGTGACAACTTATATCATAGTGATGAGAGCTTATTTTACTTGCTTCTTTTGTTTTACCTTCTTTTCAGTAAGGTCACAGGGAATATTCAACCACTGGTTATATGTAGCATGTCTTATTTATGTATAATTGATCATTTTTAAATATCCGAGCCCAGGATTGGAGACTAGAATTCAGTATGGAATTTGGAAGACTGAAAATTGGAGTGTTTTTAAGATGCAGTCTGGCTTTGGTTCTTCTCTGTTCAGCCAAGCTTGGAGAGAGAATTCATGGCCTGCCAGTCTCTGTTGTAAAGGAAACTAGCCCCACCTGTTGTTCAAATTCATTTTGCTTGTGTTTAATGAGGAATTTTGACCATGGAAGCTTCTCTTTTGAGTGGGTGTTTCTTTTGTTCTGAGTAGAATCACCAAAGTGATCTCTCTTAAAAAAAAAAAAAAAAACAGCACTTCAACGGGAAAAAGAATTATATTTTGAAGTATGTCATTGTTAAACAGTGACCAATGATATACATTGATTGCAATTGCACTTCATATTCAAAAGCATCACTGAGTTAAGATGTTTATTTTTATTATTGTTTTTGTCTTTGAAATTAGTCATGAATAATTTTTTGTTTTAATTTTATTTTAATTTTCACAGGTTTTCCCATTTTAACTTTTATTTAATACATTATCCTTGATAGTCTAGTCATGTGGTGAATAAGACTTTTAAGTAGATGATAAGTAATTGTATATAAAATCTTGTATATTCATTGGAAAACAGTATTCACACAAATGATAAACTTAATTTTTTTTGTTTATTAGGCTATTGTTTTTACTGAAGTTTTAGTCTCAAATGACCCAAGTCATTAGATTTCTGTTTTGTCTTGTGTTTGAATAAAGACAGTTGAGTTAGAACAATAAAAAAAGTGACTGGATAAATTTTTCCAAATCTCTCAAATACTTTAGTATATAAGAACAATCCTGAACAGAAGAAAATGAAAACAGAATTTTAGATTTTTTATTCATGTGCTTCATTTGTGTAGATTTTAGTTTTTATTTTACTCTAGTGTTAAATATAAATTATGAATATTATTATTATATGTTGTTTATTTTTGAGCCTCATTTGGCAGGCCTCAAGACTTCTTCCTGGTTCCTTGCTCAGGGATCACTTTTGACGGTGTTTTGGGGAACATTAATATCAAGAGTCAAACTTGAGTTGACTTACCTTCTATTTTTTCAAGAGATTACAATGTAAAGAGGGAAGGAAAATGTACATGATCAATATTTGTGAATACTTAAAAAACTTTTTACAAAGTAATTGGTTTTAAAATCATTATTAGTGGGGTCAGCGAGGTGGCGCTAGAGGTAAGGTGTCTGCCTTGCAAGCACTAGCCAAGGAAGTTCCAGGGTTCGATCCCCCGACATCCCAGGAGTAACCCCTGAGCATCAAACGGGTGTGGCCCATAAAAACAAAACAAAAAAATCATTATTAGTATCTTTTCTAAACATTGCTCTTGATCTAAACTTGTCATCTTAGATGCCAAAGATAGATATATAGATATATTTTATTCCAGGACATAATTTCTGGTTCTTCTGCTTATAGAGTTTACAACTCAGAGATTCTGTTTTGAAGGCAACCAGTTTTTAAAAGTTCTTCACCAATTCTTTTGGGCAGAACCACCATCTTCCAGAAAGTTGTCAAAATGATAGATGGTAATTTTCTTTTTAATTACCTCTGTAGTATATAAATAAGCACATACTTACAAATTCATAGTGGTATTCTCATGATATTAATACATTTATTTAACTAGCTCAGGGACCAGATTATATAGTAGATGAATAACTTACTTTACAACCTCCCAATCCAGATGATCACATATGATCCCACAAGCACAACCAGGAGAAAGTCCTGAGAATAGCCAGATGTGCCAAAAACAAACAAACAAAATTAACAATAACTAACTCTGTCCTTTCTTAACACCACTGATCTATCTGAGTCTTCTTAATGCCTAATCTTCCATTACTTCTTATTTTTATTCCCTACCACCACTCTATATCTTTCCTCTCTTCATTATACTCTGGGGCCAAGGGTGATCTGGGCAACCACTTTAAATAAAACATTTCATTCCCTCATGCAGATATTCTAAATACCACATACAAGTCATATTATCCTATGTTTATCCTTCCTTCTTTTAGCTTATTTTATTTAGTATATTTTCCAGTTTCATCCATGGTTCAGCATATTGCATGAGTGCATTATTCCTTACAGCTGTTATATGTACTTCATGATTCACTAATCTGTTGTTGAACATGTAGGTTAATTCCAAATTTTAGCTGTTGTACTGAGTGCTGCAATAAATAAGGGTAAGTATATGTAATACTAAAAATAACAAGAAAAAGTTCAAAATAGATTTTCAGATAATCTTAGAAGTTGTGAAACTAATTTTTTTGTTTTTTCTTTATTTTGGACTATGTTCAGTGATGTTCAGGGCTTAAATAACTATTCTAGCCATAGATTGACAAAACCCAATCAAAAAACAACCAGGCTTACAATTACAGTTGAATTCTCAAAGGGACGTCACCAAAAATTAGTAGAAATTAGTAGGCAGAGTACAGTACAGTTTAAAAGAAAGGAACAAATAAAATATCATGTGATTAGTATTCATTAAACAACTGAAAAATCTACTCCAAATTATAAAACATACATTATATATATTTAGGTAATATATATGTATGTTATTCCACCAAACTACATTCTGTGTCAGAATTTAACTATGGAATCATGACCCTAGATGACTTATCAGTAAATAGAATAAATTATTTTATATGAAAAGAAATGCTAATATATTATAAAAGTATTCCATAGCAATGCTGGGAAATTTATCTAATTCTATTGGCATTCTGAAAAATATTCATTTGATTCTAATACCTCTAAGAAAAAAATAACATCTAGTAGAATTTTCTTTGGCAAAAATTGAGGCACCAGAGAATAACTCAAAGGAGTAGGCTACTCTTTAACATGCACTGAAGCTTTGAATTTGAGTCAAATCACTTCATGGACCTAGAACATTGCTGGTTTGACACTGTGACTGCCAAAGCTGTCAGGGCAAGCATTGAATTCATACTTCTGGGCTGACTATCACTTATGCTGGGCTTCTGAATCCTCAAGCATCACTAAAGAGACTTTAATCAAGATAAAATAAATTAAAATGTATATATTTGAAAGACTATAGCAAACCATTAAAAAAATAATGACTACTCTCTTCTCCACGTTTCCTAAGGTTGAATTTCTACCACAAAAATGTGCTCACCCAGTTGGAACACATGACTCATAGAGATATCATCTAGATGTCTGTGGAAAAAATAGATTATTAACTGTCCAAGGTAGCTTAAGGGACACCTATTGGAGAGCTTGAAGATCATTTTTAGCTCTAGATTTCACATGCATTCCTCAGGATAGGATGCTTATTTTCTAGGCCAACATTTAAGGAACTTGAAGATTGCAAAGCTTTTCGCTTCAGATGAGCTGCAAGTTTTCCTCTACTAGTGATCTGAATTTGATGTTGAATAGCTTCATACCAGATTTATTTCCAAAATATTTTCTTAGCTTTGATGCTTTATAATAGCCTTTCCAAAACTAAGGGAACCCCAATAAATGGATTATTCATGCGACTGTGCAGAGTTTGGTATTTGACACGAACTGTATTTAATCTTTCTATGAGCATTAGCATTCTAAACTTATGAAAAATGTGTGACATATTAACTATATTTTATGCAACTATAGTTCAAGTCTAGGCATCTAAATGTAACATTGATGCTTGGTTTTATTTTTTTTCTGTAAGAATTGAATCTGCCTGGTAGAGGCAGATAGAAAGCTTTGCATGTTTTTTTAATTAAGCTTCTAGCTAATTTCTGACTAGATGTTACAAATTTAATGTTTTAGCTTAAATAGTAGCTAGAGTAAAAATTACTTTTCTTCATTATTAGAAGCAAATCATATAAATGATTTTATACCATGTAAAATGAGATCTGATAGCATCTATTGGCAATTATATACTGCACACATTTGAAGAATAAATATTTAAGTATTTTATTATAAAGAAATGGGCATCTGTATAATGTTAAAAATAATAACTAAAATAAAATAACAATATTCTGAAACTTTGATGCACATTCTTTATGTTCTTTGCAAGAAAGAAGAATTAAAAATTATAATCTAGTTCTAGAATGGAGTAAAATTGCCTCCTGAATAAGCTGCAACTCTCTCTCTCTTTCTCTCTCTCTTTCTCTCTCTCTCTCTCTCTCTCTCTCTCACACACACACACACACACACACACACACACAGAGACACACACAATCACTTCTAAAGATTTCCAGCACTATGTAATAGTTAAGATCATGACCATGAACTTCAGCAAGGGTTCAAAGTTTATAACTGATCAGTGGTATGATACAGAATTAGGTAGATCTTTACATCCATCTGGGACAATACCCTTTATATAAACATTGCAGGAAAAAAAAGAGCTTGTGGTAAGGAATGTAGATTGGTGTCCTTTTTAGTCATAAAAATTAAATAAGATGATTTACTTAAATAGATTAACTTTAGAGTAAATGTAGCAAAACTCAATAAAATGATTAGGAGAAAATAATTTAAAGAAGAGGTAAAAGTGACATATATTTTGACCATGGAAATAAAATAGACCAACTGTGTCTTCTCTTTCCTGGCAAAACAAAAGATTGAGAAGCAGCTGGTGATAGCAGGTAGGGTGTTTGCCTTGCATGCAGCCGATAGGGGTTTTATCTGGCATCCCTTACCAGAAGCAATTTCTGAGCACAGAACCAGGAATAAGCCCTGAGCACCTCCAGGTATGGCCCCCAAACAAAAACTAAGACAAAATAGAAGCAGCTGATGGGAAACTCTGTGACTGTTGCCTCTGATATTACACTCTCAACGGGAGGATTGTGTTGTTTTTTAGACTTAAATTGCCAAGTATAATTGCCAAGTATAAGCATTTTATCACTTCTGGGATATAAGGGACTATTTTTTCATTCATATGTTTTGTTTTGGAGCCATACCTGGTATTGATCAGTTGATTTACTTCCAACTCAGTTATGTTGGGCTTCAGGGGACCACTGGTGTGACAAGAATTGAACTTGGGTTGGCTGTGTGCAAGGTAAGTAAGTGCCCTAACTGGTCTATTATCATTCCAGTCCAGTTTATTTTCATTCTAGAAAAATGACAAATAAAAAGTTGCTTAAAATATTTGGAAAAGGTATGAGATCTAGATTGTTTTGAAAGTTGTTTCTTGGGCCAGAGCGCTGGTGCAGTAGTAGGGCTGCCTTGCACGCAGCTGACCTAGAACGGACTCCGGTACTATCCTCCCGTGTTCTATCTGGTCCCCAAGCCAGGAGCAACTTCTGAACGAACAGCCAGGAGTAACCCCTGAACATCAATGGGCGTGGCTCAAAAACAAAAACAAACAAACAAACAAAAAGGTAGTTGCTTCTTTAGTGCCTGTGCTGAGGACAACCATCATCCTCTCACCCCCATTTTATACAAAGAGCTTCTGCTTCCTTACAATTTTCTCTCAGCTGAGAGAAGTATAAGGTATAAAGATTAAATGATCTGGCCTCTTAAAAATAATCTTATGGTGTCTGAGTGTGTCTAAATTATGTTATAAAGTCTAATGTGAAAATTTCTATAATTTCTATTGTAGAATTCACAAAGCTTACCTAGTAATATGCTATGACATATTAAAGTTGACATTAAACTTGTTGTAACTTACCAATTTGTTCCTCAGCTCTTTTTAATATTAATGAATGTATATAAGCAATAAAATATATTTCAAATGGAAATAAGTGAATGTTTTGTTATTATTCATTTATGTCTTAAAATATGCATTGTCTTTATAGAGGAAGTTTCAGGGGGATTGGAGAACGCAGAACTGGAAGCAACACCGACACAGGAAATAATCTATACCAGGTTAGAGAGATAAAACAGACTCAGGAACTTCCACAATAAGCTAGCTGCAAGCAAGCAAAAGGCATACTCGCAGGCAGACAGGCAAGCAGTAGAAGCAAAACTACAGAAATCTCTCTGACCCAAGGTCTTTATTGGGAAAACTAGGGCCACCCTGATGATTAGAGAATATGCAGAGTTAGGGGTCAATCCAGAGGTTTTTCCCACCCAGGTCAGGCAAGGACATGTAAAGAAGAAATCATCCTGAATAGGTTGAAACCCAGTTACTCCAAAAGTCTTTCAACAATATGTGATATCCTCTATTAGGTTCAATGCTAAATCATTTATACTTTGTAGACACACAGGATAACTTTGGAGATACTATGGATAAGTGAGTATATATAATAGAGTAGGGTGTTACATCTGTGTAATGATAGAATGCTCTAAATCTCAAAGTAAAGAATTTAACTACTACAGTCTAGCATCAATGGGGGAAAAGAAGTAAGGAAGTTCCCTAAAATAATTATTTCTGAGTAGAGTCATTTGTCAGTAAGTTAAAAGGAAAATGAGAATACCTGTCCCCATATAGTCTCCATAAGTCTCCATGAAGAAAGAATTTTTTGGACTATGAGTTGTGAAAATATTGGGAAAGTAGAGTGACTTAGAGACAAAGATCAGGAGATGTGAGCTATTCTATGGCCTGTTTATATTGTCTGTACTTGACCTTAATGGCATAGGATTTCACTACAAAGAGTGTTTCTTCAGTTTTGCTGTGGGGAAATAAAAAAAGGATCATCTTGAAGAGTTATAAAATAAAATTTATTTGATCTAGAAGATGCAAAGTGGTATCCTGATTTCTTTACTTCTATCTTGGTTCATAATCATGACACACAGATGGGAGAGTAGTTCTTACTCAGAGCGTATAAAAATGAGAGTTCTTTTCCACAGTTGAAGAATTTTAGCTTCCATATCTGTATGATCATTATGGTTTGGTCTTTGGTTCCCTTTGAACTATACAGCTAAGTTTAACTTGTTTTTATTTATTTATTTATTTATTTATTTATTTATTTATTTATTTATTTATTTAATGTTAAGATCAATTTAACACTTTTTAGGATTTACCCAGGGCTCTGTGTTCAGGGATTACTCATGGCAGCATTCTAGGCTCCAAATATGGTGCTGGGGATCTAACCTGAGTTACTTGTGTACAAGGCAAGTGGTCTTCATGATAAATTAGTTACACTCTGGTACTTAATTTAAATTTTTTATACTAACAACAGATTAGGGTTTAGTTGCTTAAATATAAATATACAATTATATTTTAGCAAGAATATGGCACATAAATATAACTTTGAATCCCTGTCTGTACTGTACAGATAAACAAGGAGTATATACAATTTGTTTTTATTCCTTTTTGTGCTCAGCATAGAGATTTATGTAAAAGGCTAACACAAACAAATGAAAAATTCATATCAGTACATTAGAGATGCTTTAATTATGTTTTATCATATTCTTGTTGATGACATATTTGCCATATATAATGTGAATATGAGAGTGAGAGAGCTGCCCCTAGTTATATTACATGTGAAGAAGCTAAGTTTTCTGGTTCAATCATTCCTATATCAGGTTTTGTCTATGTACATAGCTATACTATAGGCATTTCTGTACTTCCTTACCTATCCAAGAAAACTAGGACAATTAACACAGAAAAGGTTCCTTGAAAAGAGAAATTTTTCTTGGTTAAGCAATTTTGGTAATTGGTAAATTACCATTGGTAATTGGTAATTTGGTAAAAATAAGATTGAATAGTATAAGCATAGGAACTGATTCATTTTGGGGAGCTATTTGCTCTTGGGAGCCATACGCAGAAATGTTCAGGGGCTACTCAGGGGCCCATTTTGTGCTAGGAATTGAATCTAGACTTTCTGCATGTAAAGTAATGCTGTTCCATTTTGGAGACTCTTTAATTACTAAGATATATGGATTACCTAATTGGCTTCATTAACTATATAAATAAGGCTCTGTAATATGGTCAATAAAAATGAAATCAAAATGTATTCAAAGGCAGAAGCTGCTTTATTTTGTTTATTAGGGGCATCAAAGTTTAGTACAATGTCTCTTAGACATAGCCTTTTATATGAATGAGTCAATGAATAGAATAATGTTTTCACTCATCACTAAGGACCAAGGATAGAATTAATGGGAAGAGACCTTCAGAGCGTGGGTCATTGGCCTCTTGGCTTTGTGTCATAACTGCAGTACTGGAGTTGCACTGAATAGTTAGGATGAGGGGTCATGTATTTTTGGGTTCAAGCCTCTTTTCATCATGAAAGCTACTCGGTGGCCTCTGACATGATGTGTTTAGTTATCAAACATGGCAGTTAATACCACAGAGAGACCACATGTATTAAAGGTGACAGACCTAACAAGGGTCAAGGATTAAAGGTGAAATGCAAAAGACTTTTACTGCATGTCTGTTGTTATAACAGTTTCTGGTAGTAGGGATACATTAGCTAAAAAGAATTATGAGGAATCATGGTGAGCAGTAGTTTTCTTTCTCAGACTACTCAGGATTCTTTTTTGAGACTGAGTTGAATATTTTAAAAATGCTATGAAAATAGCTTTTATAAAAAAAAAAAAAAAAAGAAAATAGCTTTTATGTTTTTGAGGTATGAAACAAAAATTATTAAACTTTTGACTGTTATTCTTATCAACTTTAATTTTTTAATTGTAATTGGTTGCATTATTATAGTTATTAATATTGTGTATATTAATTACAATATTAATGAAAGGACACACGTGAAAAATTAAAACCTGTGCATTTTGCCACCTAAATATAACCATGTTTGCCATTCATTTCCCAGTTAAGTTGAAGGGTAATTAAATGGCTTCCTTTGATTATCACTAAGTAGTGCACTATTGTGTGTACTGAAATTTTCAAAGTATCCTTAAAATTAATTAATTAATATGGGCCCGGAGAGATAGCACAGCGGCATTTGCCTTGCAAGCAGCCGATCCAGGACCAAAGGTGGTTGGTTCGAATCCCGGTGTCCCATATGGTCCCCCGTGCCTGCCAGGAGCTATTTCTGAGTAGGCAGCAAGAAGTAACCCCTGAGCACTGCCGAGTGTGGCCCAAAAACCAAAAAAAAAAAAAATTAATAAATGGGTGGTAGGCCCTGGTAGTAATTTGTGCACATATTAATTGTGAGTGATTTGAGGTTAGTTATCACGTTAAAGTTAAGTTAAAGTCAAGTTAAATTACATTTAACTTCTTAAGGGTTTTAGCCAAAATATTCAGCTGGTAATTTGAATATTAAGCTAAATATTCTAAATATTTAGCCAAATTATTCAGCTAGTCTTGCTTAAGAATTAAGAGATTAATTTCAGGTGACAAAGAATGCATTCTTGGTAGAACCTCGTGTCATTAAGAAAATTTAAGCTCCAGGACAAGCAAATAATATAAAAATGTTATTAATATAGCATTTATATAAATATATTTGGAAATATCAGAAAATATTATCCAGAAAAAAAGAGAAGTTGTATGCTTCTTTCTTTTCTTTGGTTAATTATCTGCTGGTTTGGGTGTGGGAGCTGTTATAATTGTTTGTGGTACACTGTGGTAATTCACCAGATTAACTCAGGCAAAATATAATCAGAAATATATACTTATTTGTTGAGGATTTGGCACCATCTCCCTGAGCTTTTTTTCTTGTCTGTATGGTTTAATGCCCATCTCAAGTAAATATAATTGCTGGCATTTATTAACTCAAAATCAACCATAATTCTTGAAAAGCAAATTTCTGAAAGTGTTGTCAACTTCTATATTTTGGATGATGTAGGTGGAATATCATTACCCTTTCTTATATTCTTTGGGAGAATATAGCTTATCACAGAACTGAATCAAATATGCATACAATGTACCCTGAGAAGAAAAAACACTCTCTGGTTTCACTATATTTCAAAACTAATGAAGAGTACTAAGCACAATAATTTTTTCTATTTAACACTGGTAAACTCCATTTAAAATAAATCATTTACCCTGATAATCAATATATCTATTATTGAAACATATCCATGCTTCAGAACTTGTCTAAACTCAATTTTTACTCTGTTTTATTATGTATAATTCCATTGAAGAGCTAGTACTGTTTTGGATGTTGGAGTAAGGCAGAATATTTCTCAGAAGACAAATATAAAAGAATATAAAGTTACTGTAACTACATTTTGCAAATTATATGATCTAGGTTCTGCTTTTTTTTTTACTTTGCTCTTTTCCTTTCGTCAAAACCCTGATGAAAATAATTTTATGTCTTCTTGCTCTGAAAATAGAAATACATTTGACTTTTAAAACAATACTCTCTCTTTATATTTTTAACTCAAAGTGTACTCAAAGAATTAAAGATTTCTTGAGTTCTGGCTGCTTCAGTAGATGTCACATTGCTGTGTTTTTCTCCATGATATTGTGTATTTTAATAATACTACAGGACGTTAGGCTGATAATTTTGTAAACAGATTAGGTAGATATGATTCTATCAGAATCAGTCATGTTAGTTAAAACATTTAATGTAGTTTATTGCTTTTTTATAATATCTTTATTTAAAAAACTTTATTACATACATGATTGTGTTTGGGTTTCAGTCATGTAAAGAACACCACCCATAACCAGTGCAACATTCTCAACACCAATGTCCCAAATCTCCCTCCTCCCAACCCAATCCCCGCCTGTACTCTAGACAGGCTTTCTATTTCCCTCGTACATTCTCATTATTAGGATAGTTCAAAACGTAGTTATTTCTCTAGCTAAACTCATCCCTATTTGTGGTGAGCTTCATGAGGTGAACTGTAACTTCCAGCTCTTTTCTCTTTTGTGTATGAAAGTTATTATTGCAAGAAAGTCTTTCATTTTTCTTAAAACCCATAGATGAGTAAGACCATTCTGCATCTCTCTCTCTCTTTCTCTCTCTCTGTCTCTTTCTCTCTCTCTCTGACATATTTCACTCAGCATGATAGATTCCATGTACATCCATTTATAGGAAAATTTCATGACTTCATTTCTCCTGACAGCTGCATAATATTCCATTGTATATATGTACCACAGTTTCTTTAGCCATTCATCTGTTGAAGGACATCTTGGTTGTTTCCAGAGTCTTGCTATGGTAAATAGTGTTGCAATGAATATAGGTATAAGGAAGGAATTTTTTGAATTGTATTTTTGTGTTCCTAGGATATATTCCTAGGAATGGTATAGCTGGATCATATGGGAGCTCGATTTCCAGTTTTTGGAGGAATCTCCATATTGCTTTCCATAAAGGCTGAACTAGATGGCATTCCCACCAGCAGTGGATAAGAGTTCCTTTCTCTCCACATCCCTGCCAACAATGCTTGTTTTCATTCTTTTTAATTATTAAGAAAAAATACAGAATTTTTAAATTCACAATGGAAATATAGCTTTTAAGTAAATGATATTGCTTAAGTCAACAATTATTCCCAGAATCCTCAAAGAGATAAGCAACTTGGGAATCTACATTAGAATTAGAGAGCCAGATTACCTGTTTTGAATGAGAAATGCATATGTCTAATGAGAATATTACTTAAGTTTGTCTAACAAATGGTTCTCTCAATTAGATTAGTGACAGGAAGACAATTTTCCTTGATAATTTTAGAAAATATGAATCCATAGGAGTGGGAATTAATTTATCTTAGTTTTTGTATCCTAAGATGGCCTTTTAAAGAAAACTTTACTGTCATTGCCTTAACCAAAGAAAAAATATACCCTTTTTTTTTTCCTGATGAGCCAGCCTACAGACACCAAGGACCATAATCTCTCCAGGACCCACACCCGGTAAGATGCCCCCACCCAATGAATGTGGGGCTGATTCCTGCCGTGTGATTGGGCACCCAGAGACATAAAAGGGACGGCAGCCATGCTCTCTGCCTTTTTCCTGCTGAGCCAGCTTACAGACACCAAGGACCATAATCTCCCCAGGACACCACAGCTGCGCTTATCTTTTAACCCCTGAATTCCATTTCTCCACATTGAAAGAAGCAATCTACAGCCTTACCAATGGAGAAATTTTGCAGAACACTCCCATGTGTAAAGAAATCAAGATGGCTGCTCTGATAATCTAAAAAGTAGGAAACAGCTAGGTATCCTCTCAAATAAGAAGTTTAGAGTAAAATTATTGAAGATGTACAGGAAGCTCAAAAAAGCATCGATAGACTTGACTGGAGCACAATTAAGCATCAAGAGGATTTGACGACTAAAATTAGAAATTTTCACACTGAAATAACAGGTCTGAAAAACTGAGCTTATGCAACACTTGCCAGGCATGGGGTTTGGGGAGACCCCATGCTGAAGGCTTTCTCCCTATCCTGTGGAGTACTGGGAGGCTTGGCAGGCCCCACAGCCATCCCCCTCTATCTCCCCTGGACTCCAGGCCCTCCCTGGTGCCGGCTCAGATGGCCAAAGTGGATTCAGGTGGATTTTTAGGGGTCCTCAGGCTTACCCCCTCCCTCCATACTCCAGGAGGGAAGTGCATGGGGAGTGGGTTGGGTAGATATCTGGCTTCCAGTTTCTTCTTTGACTCTGGAGACCAGCTCTTGCCAAGTATGGGGTCTGGGGAGGCCCCATGCCGGAGGTCCTCTCCCTAGCATGGGGAGTGCTGGGAGGCTTGGCAGGCCCCAGCCAGCCTTGTCTTTTCCTCTGACTCCAGGCCTTCCCTGGGTACCAGCTCAGATGGCCAGAAGTGGGTTCAGGTGGACTCTTAGGGGTCCTCAGGCTTCCTCCTTCCCTCCATACTCCAAGGGGGAGGTGAATGGGGAGTAGGTTGGGCAGATGTCTGGCTTCTGTTTTCCTCTTTGATTCTGGAGGCCAGCTCTTGCCAGATATGGGGTTTGGGGAGGCCCGATGCTGGAGGCCCTCTCCCTAGCCTGGGGAGTGCTGGGAGGCTTGGCAGGCCCCCAGCCATCCTTGTCTTTATCCCCTGACTCCAGGCCTTCCCTGGGTGCCAGCTCAGATGGCCAGAAGTGGGTTCAGGTGGACTCTTAGAGGTCCTCAGGCTTCCCAACTCCCTCCATACTCCAGGGGGGAGGTGCATGGGGAGGAGGGCGGGCAGATAATAGCTTCCAGTTTCCCCTTTGTTTTTGAAGGCCAGCTCTTCTCAGGTATGGGGTTTGGGAGTCCCCATGCCAGAGGCCTTCTTCCTAGCCTGGGGAGAGCTGGGATACTTGGCAGGCCCCCTTTCATCCCTCTCTTTTTCCCCTAGACTCCAGGCCTTCTCTGGGTGCCAGTTCAGGTGGGCTCTATAGGAGTCATCAGGCTTTCCCCCTACCTCTCCCTACAGTAATGAGAATGCACTTTGGGAGGAAGGCAGGTCATTCTAGCACTGATTTATGTTGGGAGAGTCACTGGAAATTTTTTCTCCTTGGTCTCCTATTGATAGTATTGTATGCATATAGTTTATATATGCATAATATCCATCTTGTATTGTGACCTTGATACTGCCCTTACAAAGCTCATTTCTAATCTTTTACTGCCTCAGTCCCAACCCTTATTTCCCCCGATCTTCCCATATAGGTGCAGCTCATGACATGAAGCTCACCACATACAGTGATGAGTGCAGTTAAGAAATAACTACATTGAAAACTGTTATAACAATATGAATGAATGAGGGAAATAGAAAACCTGTCTCAAGTACAGGTGTGGGTAGGGTGGGGAGGAGGGAGATCTGGGAAATTGGTGGTGGGAATCTTGCACTGGTGAAAGGGGGTGGTCTTTACATGACTGTTATCATACATCTACAATCATATTTGTAATCACGGTGTTTAAATAAAGATAATTTAAAAAAAGAAACTTAAAAAAATAGAAAAAATATACCTTCTTTTTCTGCCACTTATTTTGTTGTTATTGACCAATAACTCTTCTCCACAAAAGCATAATGTAATACGTTGGACCCTTTTTTTTTTTTTTTTTTTTTTGGTTTTTGGGCCACACCCGTTTGATGCTCAGGGGTTACTCCTGGCTAAGTGCTCAGAAATTGCCCCTGGCTTGGGGGGACCATATGGGACGCCGGGGGATCGAACCGCGGTCCGTTCCTTGGCTAGCACTTACAAGGCAAGACACCTTATCTCTAGCGCCACCTTCCCGGCCCCACGTTGGACCCTTTTTAAAAAATCATAGTATTAATTCATCTGATCTTATTTTTTATTTGTTTTAAGGGGTCACATCTAATGATGCTCAGGGATTATTCCTGTCTCTTTGCCCAGGAATTTTTCAAGTATCTATATTGATTACTGTTTTTACTCCCTGATCAGTTTTGCAGGAGATATGTAGGTGGGTTGGCCTGGAGCCCTCCTCTTGAATCGGTTGCTGGCTTGTCAAGGAATGGCTGCTTTTATGCAGGGTTGTGTTTACTCTTGCTTCCAGGAAAGGTGTTTCTTGAAGAAACAACTTGCCTTCAATAACAACTTATTTGGTGTAATTGGGTTACATCCCCTAGGAAAGGTACTCAATGGCTTGAACTCATTCCATAGATATACTTTGGAAGATAGAAAGTCAAATAGAATCTGGTGCTTTTTGCTGGCCAAAAAATGTCACTCAAAGAATTTGCCACTGGGGGCCTGGATCCACTGTTGGCTATAGGCTTGCCATTTTCTTCTGGCCCTGGAGTTAGGGTTTGCTCTAAGGAAGAGTGAGATAGCCTGACACTCCTTTTCTTTGTGAATCTGTTCCAAATGAAATTGTTGTGTCATCTCTCTCTCCCTCACTCCCTCCCTCTCTATCTCTCTCTTTCTCTTCACTTCCCTCTCTCTTTCCCTCTCCTGAGCTTTTCTCTTTTCCCTTGTCAGCCTCAAACTAAAGGCTGTTTTCTTCTGGCAGTGTTCAAGAGACTCTAGTCAGTGCTAGGAATTCAAAACAAGGTTGGCCAAGTTCAAGAAAATGTTTTATTTCCTTTATCACTCATGCCCAGATTCATCCATTCTTTTAAATCACATTTCAAACTTGCTGCCTTAAGATTACTTCTATGCAATTTGTATGGGTATTTATAATACAAATGATTGGATCAAACATATATTTTCTAGCAATCAGAAATCTATATTTGTATAGTAATACTTTCTTTTCTTCTTTTGGGCCACACTTGATGACACTCAGGGATTACTCCTGGCTGTGTGCTCAGAAATTGCTCCTGGCTTGGGGACCATATGGGATGCTAGGGGACTAAACCTCAGTCTGTCCTGGGTCAGTTGTGTGCAAGGCAAACACCCTACCACTGTGCACCATCACTCTGACCCAGTAATACTTTATTTTCAAAACCTGGTCATTAATTACTTTTAGCTCCCTAATGCTGAAATACTGTATTCCTCAACTCAAAGAGGCAAGATTGTGTGAAACCCACAGGAAATAATAATTTTCTCTTCTCCTGATATTTCATATAAACTAATATGTAAATAGGATCTATGTAGAGAAAAAATTTAAATGGTAGGAAACTGAAAAATATGACTCTGTTCTTCAAAGCTAGCAAAACAATTATGATTTGGTGGGTTATATACATAGCTTTAGAATATAGGATGGACTCAGTTTTTTGTAGTTATTCTACATAACAATTCTTAATATGGCCTAATTTATAAATAATCATAGTATGAGAGCAGAATATGAAAAAATTTCTGAATTTAATTTTTACTTCATACTTATTTGTAACTACCTTAATGAAAGTGAAATGTATGAATAAAATCACTTTCAATACCTCTGAAAGTAATCATTAAATGGGCACAAAATTCTCTGGTTTCTCATAACACAACAGGAGATATACAAAGGGTCACTCAATAAACTTTCTAGCCTACTCACATTTAAGGAGCAGAGTTTCTTCAGAGTAAAGAAGGCAAAAAGTTCTAATAGTGATGTGTTATCTTTGACCCATGACTAATTATGGTCAATTTTTTCCTTCTAATGTGTTATGACAAGCAATTATTACTTGAGAGAATAGATCTCCCTATAGAGAGGATGTATGTATATGCCAAGAATCAGATGATCTAGAACTGTGAAGCAGTAAATATGTAATGAAATCAGTTATTGTTTTTAATTCCCATTTATTTATGTATTTTATTTTGGCCCTACACTGAGCAAAGGCCTAATGCCATCCCCTGAGTTCTGCATGTTTGAACTTCACAAAAGTTCAAAAGGTTTCCACATGACTTGGAACAGTAAACATTTGTCGTAAAGTCATTCTTCAGTTTCTGACTTCACTTTTGATTTAATTGCCACCTCATTAATATGGGCCACTGGGTGTGAATTTGTCCAAACAAGATACATCAAGAGGACTGAGTGAGATGTTTCATGGTTAAAGATTTTTACCACTCTCCACACTGCCCCTCCAACTTCAAGAGACTAGTTTGATAAACATGCCTTGTCCTCCAGGTCATTGGGTTAAGTAGCAGTTCAGTCTTTTTGAACTTTTCACTTTTTCTGTGTAAGTATAAGCTAAGTGCAGCCTAAGTTCTAAAACCAAAGATAAAGGACCTTGTTGAAACAGAAATGTAAGAAAAATATCTATATGGCTCCTATCTTGCATGTGGGGTTGTTTATTCTCCTTTTATTGAATGACACCTCCTCCTCTGCTTCTCATTTTTTATACATTCTAGAACTTTTTTTGCATTGAATTAAAAGAAATTTACTTCCACGGGAAAGGATTATATTTGACCTCAATTATTAATACAATACAATTTTACAATACAAAGAGAAAGAAAAAATAACCTTAGTCATTTTTGCTGAATACATTACTCAAGAGCAAAGTGGCTTAGATATAATTTTAAAGTATATATAGACATATATATATATAGATATTGTGTTTATAAACACATATAACATATAAACTCTATATAGCTATATATGTATAAGGTAGACATGACTTTATAAAAAAGAATATCACTTTATATTAGTGCCTGATATATAGGTATGTGACACATACGAATCACCATCTAATTACTGTGAGAAGCATTATGCATACAAGTTTATATATTCACTTATTATCAGTGAGTGTATCACATGAAGTAGTTTTTATCTATCAGTGATGAGAAAAAGCATCTTGCTCTAACTTCCTGATTTTCATTCTTATTCCTATAAGGTTGGGAATTTTTCTTCTTGTGGACTACAAAAGGCGTGTGAAATTATGGGCTCTGGCCCTGGTTCATGATGCCTCATGGTGGTGACCTGCAGCCTATCTGGATATTGTACGTCCATGAGTTATATTATAGATATCCAGATAGTCTTTGGCAGAAAAAAGACCATCAGACTCTCCTAGAGTCAGCTTTATTATGCAAACTTCATTCTTTGTTGTTTGTTTTTTGTTTGTTTTCTGAGCCAAGCCTGGTGGCATTCAGCGGTTACTCCTGGCTTGGCATTCAGAAACCGCTCCTGACTCGGGGAACCAAATATGAATTCTGGGGATTGAACCTGCATCTGGCCTGGGTCAGCTGTGTGCAAGGCAAACACCCTATCACTGTGCTACCACTCCAGCTTCAATGCATACTTTTGTTTTTGTTTTTGCTTTCTTTTGTGTTACGCTGGCGGTGCTCAGGGGTTATTGTTGGCTTTGTGCTCAGAAATTGCTCCTGGCAGGCACGGGGGACCATATGGGATGCCGAGATTCTAACCAAGTTCCTTCCTGCATGGACTGCTTGCAAGGCAAGCTCCCTACCGCTGTGTTATCTCCCAGGCCCTCATACTTTATTCTTTAAACATATATTAGTTCTAATTATTTTTCTTTCTTTTTTTGGGGGGTACACCCAGAGACGCTTACGGGTTACCCCTGGCTATATTCTCAGAAATTAATCCTGGCTTGGGCAACTATATGGGATGTCGGGGGTTCAAACTGCAGTCCGTCCTAGGTCAGCTGCATGAAAGGCAAATGCCCTACCGCTGCGCCATTGCTCCAGCCCCTAATTATTTTGCTTTCTTATAGTGATAAGTTCTTGAATCACCAGATTTAGACAATTCACTCTCAATATATGAAGTGGAGTTTTGTTCCATTGTATTTTGCCTTTCTCCTATTATCATTCTTCTTGTTATTAATATAATTGTAATAAGGTCCTTAAGTCCAGTCCTCAAATCTGCAACTTCCTTTTTAAGACTACATAAATATATTAATGTTAGATCAAGGAGTGATCTTCTCTAAGATCACCATTTCTAGGTTATTGAGAAGATTTCTGGAATTTAACTCCAAATCAAAGATTTGTTACATTGAGTCAATCATTTAAAACCAGGTTTTTCTTATATGTATCAATGCTCTTTGATCAGGCCTTTATCCATTTTTACTCTATTAAATTATCTCTTCTATTTGCTCTTATCATAAATATACTTATATTTATGATTGGATTGTCTGATGTGTGTAATATGTCTAAATTTTGTTTACAAATATAAAAATAGACAACTAATGTAACTTTACTTTTATCTGATAGAGCTTTTATTTCTTCAAATTTCTTTTTCTTTTAGTTTCTTCTTTTTTTTTTTTTTTTTTTTTTGGTTTTTGGGCCATACCTGTCTCAGGATTACTCCTGTTTTGTGCTCAGAAATTACTCCTAAAGGCCCTGGGGACCATATGTGATGCTTGGGATTGAACCCTTTTTTTCCTAAATCGGTTGCATGCAAGGCAAACACCCTGCCACGGTGCTATCCCTTTGGCCTCATAATTTAAAGCATTTTTGGGTAAAGGCACTTTCAATGTTTCTGGGGGACATGAGATAATACTCTGTGGAGTTTGTCATCCATCAGATCACACTCTGGAGTGCTTGACATTCATGCAGCATTAGGGATAGAATGAAGTCCATACTCACTCACAATTCATGTATTTTATCACTCAAATCTCATTGCAACCCCCAAAATGCCTTCTTTAAATTGCCAAGCATATGTTCAACTATTAATATGTCTATTTCTGATATCATGTTACCCCTAAGTATGTAATGCATTCTTGATCTTTTCAGTTCCTTTTGTTTTACACTTCTGTCTCTGAATACATCATTTTCTGGTTATTTATTGTTGGACTTTATTTACTTATGGCATATGCATACATATTTTTCTCAAGAACACTATGATTGCTACAGGCAATTCCAGGCTTGTTCCTTTATTCTTCTGTTCTGTAAATACAGATCTTAACCTTACATAGTTTGTTTTTCACTGTTGATGTCTTAAAAACAAACACGATAGGTGAGCATGACATGCAGCACACTTGCAGTTCCAGTTGCCTGCTCTTCGCTGACCTGTTTTTCTCCTGTTATATATAAGAAAGTCAAAATACAGTAAATTATTTACTTTTGGATCTCAGCACAAAGCCAGAGATGCTCTGTCTTCTGTGCTCAAGAATTACTCCCGGTGTGCTAAGAGTACCATATGTGGGCCTGAGATTAAACCAGCATAAGGCAATTGCAATGTAAGCTTGTCAGCCCTGTGCTATATCTACAGCCCACATTTCAATGAGTGTATTTTGCTTTGGTGAATGCACAAAGCTAAGTTAGAAATAGGAAATGGAATTTGTGAGTTGCTCTTGGCTAAGTAAACTTTTTGAAGGAATCTTGTTATATTGAAGAGTATATAGAAAAAGCTAGTAAGGGGCTGGAGAGATAGGACAGCGGTAGGGCATTTGCCTTAGAAGCAGAAGGACGGTGGTTCGAATCCCGACATCCCATATGGTCCCCTGAGCCTGCCAGAAGCAATTTCTGAGCATTGAGCCAGGAGTAACCCCTGAGCTCTGCCAGGTGTGACCCAAAAATAAAAAATACAAAGCAAAAAAATAAAAAAGAAAAGCTAGTGAGAAACAGGCGCTACATTACATGTTATATCATAGTAAAATGCAAATCAAAGGGAGAAGTGGTAAAAACAGAACCTATCTCAGACAGAAACTGGTGTAGGTTCCAGAGTCAGAATCCAAATTTCTAGAAGCATATTATAAAGGGCTGCAAAGATAGTACAGATAATAGGACACTCAAGTTGCACTTGACACAACTGGGTCAAACCAGAATCCTCCAGGTTTGACCAGAGTCTACCAAGGAATGATCCCTGCCCAGAGCCAGTTCTGAGCTAGTCTTGAACCTTATCAGCTATAACAAAAGCAACAAAAACACAAATAATAATAAATAAAAGGAAAGAAAACAAAAATATATGAATTCTGAAAGAGCTTTTTTAAGTGTAGAACATAAAGAATCCACTATTCTTGCGCCTTTGTTGTCAGTTAAAAGAAGAGCATACTGCTCTCAGCAGTTCTATTGTGTTTTATGCAGTGACCTTTTTAAAAGGGAAAGGTCTATCTGAGATATTTCCATTGCATTCATGCATCCGCCTTAGAATTAGCGTAACAGGAGATGTGCATGTCACAATATCAAACCAACTCTTTCCTTTCTTCAGAACAGAACTTCCTTAACCATTAGAAGTAAAGATGTTGGGGCCAGGAAGGTGGCGCTAGAGGTAAGGTGTCTGCCTTGCAAGTGCTAGCGTAGAAGGGACCTCGATTCGATCCCCCGGCATCCCATATGGTCCCCCCAAGCCAGGAGCGACTTCTGTGCGTATATCCAGGAGTAACCTCTGAGCATCAAACGGGTGTGGCTCAAAAAACAAAACAAAACAAAACAAAAAGAAGTAAAGATGTTTCCAGGATATTATTCTCATTGGAACAGGGAATTTTCTCTGTGTTTGTCTTGCTGTTGAGAACTTCTTTCTGAGTTTTGAAAAGTATATTAAATGTCTCATCTGACATCACACTTTAGCGAAAATAGTGTGGACTATTGTATATAAAATTCCAGTGTTCTGTGCATAGATCTTCCTGAGTGTCTGCCACCTCATACAATCTAATGGACTCTTGGAGAGATCACTAAGTGGATATGAGAGGGCTTTTGGAGTTTAGCAATCCACTGTGTGTGGGAAAATGACTTATTTCTCTATTTCTTTCAAGTATGGCTTTCTCTTTTGTTAATCTCAGGAAGATAAATTATACCAGCCAGTTTACCAAACATTTTAGTCTATGTTTTCTGTGTCACACTTTGAGTGATACTCATTGTTAAGGATACTGGGCTAGTGCTATGTCGTTTGAATCCTCTGGTCACTTCATTCATTATGCTTTAACTCTTCTAGCTATATTCAATCTCCAGTGTAACACTATATTTCCTTTTTCCTTCTTTTTATCTGCCTGACTCCCCGAGATCTAGAATCCTATTTCTCTTAGCAATCCTAGCAATTGGAAGAGCTTGATTCTTAGCAGTTGATGAACTTACATATTGTTAAATGTATGTCTCAAAATTAAAAATAAGAATTTTCCATTATTTTTATCCTAAAATGTTTCATGCACAATCTAACCCTGAAAGCTCTTCTTAGCAAAGCTTACCCCCACCACTGATGAAGTACCTAGAAATTTGAAAACCTTTCCCTGACCCTCGATGTGCCAGCCCCATTTCTTAAAGTGCTTTGACCTATCTCAATGGGTCAGTCCTTCTACTAAGAATAAATCTCCAATGTCTGTCTACAAGTGGGTATGAGTGTCTATGTGGAGGACTCCTCTATGTTTGTCTAAACTGTATTGTACATAATCCCAGCCTATGTTGGATATAGTCCCTGTTATATATTATCCCTCGCCCCCATTCACTCCCTTACAAAATCCCTTCTATCCCCTCAGCCCCTCAATTCTATTTCTTCTCCCTATTTAACCTACTTTCCCCTCAGTTCTTAACTCCTCAGTAACCAGGACCTTCCCTCGCCCCAGCAAACTGACACTGTCTCCCAAAGCAAAAAGACACTCTCTCAGCCTCCCATCTCTCACCTGGCAAGAAGTTGCAATCACCATTCCTGACAATTTTTCTCCCACATCCCCTCACTTTAGACTTGTTGCTTGTTATTGGATTCGGTTCCAGAGGCACCCTCAGCCTGAGGACACTACCTGATCCCTGACTACTACAAACCATTTTTCAAACTCCATAAGACCAAGGTGCAGGATGAAAATAGGCCTGGATTTTATCCTTACCTCTCAAACTATCTCAAAACCTTAAAGGGGATAGCTATATTTCTTTGTATGTTTCTGTGGATGCATTTCCTTAATAGTTACAACTCTTAGTGTTTAATCTCACAAGTAGAGGTAGCCTTCTCTATCCCCCCCTTTTATTCGATCTGCTTACTTAGTACGAAATTCTAGTATAAAACTCTTGCTTGGTATGGGATCTTAAGTCAAAACCAGGGCTGTATAGCTTGTTATTTTTACCCACAAATGCACCAGTACTTTAATATGACATTATTCCTTTTTGCATAAATATATTAAAATGGGGAAATCTTATGTATAGAAAAAAAGCTCTTACCAAATAGGGATAGGAACCCATAAATTTTAGAGTGCCAGGGTGTCTTCTACCCTGAACATTTGTCATGGGAACTTGACTTAGGTCTCAATTGATCGGACTTTGACCATCAAACCCTAAACCCTGGATCCAAACCTTAGAACTGGCACAGTTTCCTTTACCAATTTTAGAAACCAAACTCCCCCTGGGGGAGGTCCTAATACAGCTCTGGCACCAACTAGCTCTGGGGACTCATATGACACCCCAACAACGAGGAAACAGCAACAAATAGATCTAAGGACAGGTTGCTCTATCTCATCACCTAACAGTAAGATAAAATATAAAATGCTCCATCCTAGGATCTTTACAGAAAACAAGATCTCTAATTATAGAAAACTGACTTTGCTGCAACTGGAACTATAAACAAAGACCTTGGGGTTTGATAACCAACATGCCTGGAGCCTGTAGTCGATCTTACGACAGTATGCTTCATGGGAGGAGACACCCTGTATCTCTTAAGCTAAGGGAATTTCCTATCTAATTTCCCCAAACTTTACTGCACCTATGCAAAAAGATAATTGTCATGCCTTCCCCCTGTCTTGTTTTGTTTTGTTTTATCTTCTTTTATTTTTATTTATATCTTCTAGATAGGCCCATAAGGTCTCACACTTTTTCATAGAACCATAGAATTTGAATCATTCTGTTCAGTCCTATATGTCTATATCTTCCTATAAATTGAGAAAAGAAAAAAAAAGTGGATGGGACTCAGGGGCCAAGTGGTCTCAGGAGCATTGATTGAAAAAAAAAGATCTAAATACCTAAGCCAAAGTCAAGGAAAATAGAATCAAGAGCCCCAAAGTATGATAAGCTAAACACAAAATGGACCTGTTACACTAGTAGTTCAGGGGGCTATGGGTAAATGTATGGGATGCATGCTGGGAACTTTTGTGGAGGGAAGTCAACACTGGTGGTGGGAATGACCCAATTTATTGTCACTATATGTCCAAAATACAACTGTGAAAGACTTGTAATTCTCAATAATCTCAATAATAAAATTTTAAAAATTAAAAAAATAAAAATTTAAAAAAATAAAAAGAAAATTTTCCACAGTCTCTCAATGGCTGCAGAGTGGTAGAGTATAACAACCCTATTAGCACTTAAGAAATTTAGTTTTCCTATTTGCACCCTTTGTTTTCTTGAGAAAGTTGCTTCACACTCTGATCGCCACTTTTCTTAAATAGTCAAGCGGGATGGATAATAAGGGTATAACTTAGGTAGGTTGTAAACAAACTGGATTTTATGATGTAAGTTTCAGGTGGTCTATAAATAATATTAATTGTATTATAGTTCTTATTACAAAATTATTCACTGAATGAAAGCTAAATTTAAGTTTGTTCTGTATACAAGCATTTCAGAGCCAGGTATTTTGGCAGGAATGTACAGTGTAAATAACAAAGCAGCAGTAGACCATTATTGCAAGTAGAACCAGACCTTGGATATTAAGGTTATTAACATCATTGCATGATCTTAGGGAAAAAAAAGGTGCCTTGAAAAAATTACTAAAGATAACTATTAGATTAAACTATTAATTGTATAATGTGGTTTGTTCAGTATTTTCTATCTTCTGGACTTTGGAGTTTCTTAAAATTGTCTCTGATTTTATATGTATCTGATGCTCTGTCAGTCAATAAACATTAAAGTATCTCCTCTCATTAAAATTGTTTCTAGTCACAGGATTATAAAGTCTGATACAAAACTTAATTTTGTCTACATTATGGAGCCGGAGTGGTTGCATGAGCAGCAAGGCATCTGCCTTGCCGGTGCTAGCCTAGGACAGACTGCAGTACCATCTCTTTGGGTCCCGTATGGTCCCCCAAGCCAGGAGCGATTCCTGTGCACACAGCCAGGAGTAACCCCTGAGCATCACTGAGTGTGGCCCACAAAACCAAAATAATGTTTTTGTCTACATTAAGGATACCAAGATTAATTAAAGATATTTATGACCAATATTGTTTTGTAAGATTCAGCAATTGTGATCAAAATGCAGCTCCATAATAGGTAGATTATATGTTGTATTATATCCTTGATCATGAAATAAAAGGCATCTATATGTAAGAGCTTTTTAAAAATATATTTGATACTTTATGCAAAGACCATAATTTACATAGTTGCTCATAATACATTTGTTTCTATCACTCCATGTTCTGACACCAATCCCAACACCAGTGTAAAATTTCCTGCACCATTGTCTCCAGATTCCCAACCAATCCCAAACCATTCCTCTTAGCAGGAACAAAATAATTTACTTTATATTACTAATTTACAGCTAAGTAGTAACGGAACTATCAAAAAAAACCCTTTAGCAAGAGAAAATATCTGAAAATTATTTTATCTCACAATAGGGTCATTGAGTCATTGTCTGAATGTTTACTAAAGCTATTTGTTGCTAGTTGATCATTTTGTTACTGTTTTATTATTATTAGGTGACTTCTGTGAGAATTGGACATCTATTTTGGTGCATTCCTATTGGGATGTGAATATTTATAAATTTGGAGGTGTCACATGCTTCAGATTCTATGGCTGACATAGCAATGGCTATGGGATGTCTTTGACTGCCCAAGCTTCTTGAAGTTGAGAAGGAATAAGGAAAACTGCTTGTATATAATACAAGTATTTTTAAGCTATGTTCAACATCCTTTCTCACTTGCTATTTATTTGGGGTGAGGAGAATAATGTATCTGGTGGTACTGTGGGGCACATGTGGCTCTGTGCTCAAGAAAACATGTGGTGTCAGAATGTGAACCAATGTCACATCTACAGCCAAATGGTAGGTAAGTGTCTTAACCATTGTCTTATCTATCCAGTCTTGCTGTTATTTTTTTTTTATTATTTTTTGGTGTTTGGCTCACACTTGGCAGTGCTCAGGGGTTACTCCTGGCTCTATGCTGATTATCTTTAATTATCATCACTTGATTTTTCTCTTAATTAAGAGTATTATAGGTGAGAATTCAGTTCTTCAGATTTAATTGTGTATCACTGAAGTCTAAAACAATAACTTCTAACATAGCAAAGAAGCTCTAGAGGAATACAGCTGTAACTAAGCCATCTGGAAAGTGACTTCAATCAAAATGATGCTCAGTGAAAGGAAAACATTTCAGTGATCAAACTCTTACTGTGATCAATTCTTGTTGGAACAATTTCGCATTACTGGCCATATGTAATAGGTAATTGGACAATATAATATATTGTTTAAACTGGTGTGAATGAAAGAGGGAGTTCTTAACAATTATCCTGGGACAACAGGCTTTAAATGAAGTCTGTCCTGGGAAAATAGGGATGTATGACCACCTGGTAATAGTCCAATCATTATACATCTGTGTTCTAAGCATAAAATGACATCTTGTTATGAAAGTAACATCCAGTTAAGAACAATTGCACTCAGAAACTGTCAATAAAGCTGTGAAGATGTGCTTTGCCAAGACAGGAGAGGAATTCTGGATGTGATGCAAGAAATGCTGCACACAGAGCAGGGAGTGTATCTCAGGCAATTTTTAGTACTATGCTGAATTTTTAGTTGCCTTCTGTTTGTCACAGTCATTTGTCCCCTAAGCTATTACTTAACTAGTAAGACTCTCTGGCAGTGATGCCTTAGCTAATGACTCTTAATCCTAAATGCTTTTGATTTCCTTCAGTTGTCTTGGAAGATTGATTCTAATACCACCATTTGTAGCATATACAGTTAATACATGTATCAATGCATATAGCATAGAGAGTCATACCAGTATATATATAATATAGTGGACTGCACCTTATGGTCCATTTTGTTTTCTTAAAAAATGTATTTCTGAGTAGAAGCAGTGGCACAAGCTGTAAGGTGTCTGCCTTGCATGCTAACTTAGGATGGACCCTGGTTCGATTTCCCGTGTCCCATATGGTCCTCCAAGTTAGGAGCAATTTCTGAGCTCATAGTGAGGAGTAACCCCTGAGCATCCTGGGTGTGGCCCAAAAACAAAAAAATTATATATTCCTGATGACTAAAATAAGCAAGTTTTTTAGAAAAAGATCATTGCCTAAAATATGTAGATTATTACCATCAGGGAAAACTACTTTCTAAGATAAAACTGTTTTATGCTAATCCTTTTGGTAGCTCTCTAGTCAGTAGTAGAAAATAATATATTATATACTTGTCAATATACTATTTTATTTACCAGATATTAAGTCAGCAGCATAAGAATTGTGAATGTAAAACAATTACACACAACCTTACAAGTTAAGAATTTATTAATCTATTAAATAAAGACCATATATAGTCTTCCAGGCATTTATTTCATAGCAACATAATTCACCATGAAATTCATATTTTGTAAGGGAAAAAAGTTGATTAGTAAAGAATTCAAAATGTGTAAAACTTGGGTCTGCAGAGATAATAGAGTGGGAAAGGCACATGCCTTGCATGCAGCCAAACTGGATTTGATCCCTGGCATCCCATATGTCTCTCAAGTATGGCCAGGAATAATCCTTTAGTCATGAGGAACTCCTCAGCATCATAAGTGATGGCCCCCAAACAAACAAATGTGTAAGACTTAAACAGCATTGAAGGAAAACAACAAAATTAGAATAACTAGAGTTTTAATTTAGATGATTATGTTTGTTTATGAATATATAGAAGACTATGGAAGTTAATTTTTCATGCCTTAAAATACCTGTGCAAAGCGTATTCTTTTCGAGCTGCACTTGATGGGAGGGGTGCTGTTGCCACAAATATTTGATCTTAAGAATATGGTTTATCTTTGAAACCATTGTGAAGATGTTCAGCGCTTGCTTTTTTGCTTTTCTATTTATTTGCTTTGCTTTTGGGCCACAGCAGCCTGGTCATGGTTTACTCCTGGCTCTATGCACAGGGATTGCTCTTTGTAGTGCTCAGGGTACCATATGAAGTACCTTGGATCAAACTCCAGTCATGAATATGCACCTAAATGTCTTACCTGATGTACTACTATTTCTCTGGCTTCAAATGCTTTTTACCTTTAAACTATGCTTTAAAAGGCATGTGATGTTTTTCTCCACACCCACTGAATTGGTACATCTTCCTTGTTATGAAAAGTTATTTTTCATTTAAGATTACTAGGTAAATGTAAAAACTTATTTATTTATTGGTTGATTGTCTCTAGAAATGGAAATTAACCCTTATTTTATCCTATCAGAATTTAATTAAACAAGTTCTGTAGAAACATTCAAAAATAAAAACACCTGTATTCTCAGTAAACATTAACTATTCTCATATATATTTTTCTAGTGCCTTTAGAGTTTCCTAGAACAGATTAAAACATACAAAAAGAATAATTTGTTCACAACTAAAATTTTAATTATATAACTTCCTTGAATTTTTCTTCATTGCTGAAAACATTTTCTCATAAAATATCATGTTTAAGAGAAAAATCACTCATTGTTATATGAGTTAGAAGGCCTGGATTCTGCTCATTATTATCTGACATTATGATACTGGGGAAATAATTTAATCTCTACAGTTACATCTGTAAATCACTAAAGACTGACTTAGTGCTAAAGTATGTTCATTCCTATCCGAAGTTCTGTATGTTTTATCACTATGACTTCTTGGTTCACAGGTATACAGAGATATGACAAAAAAGTATAAAAGCTATAATCATAAGCTTAAGCTTAATCTAAAATGCAAGTAAAATTGAATATGGAAAATAAAATTAGGGAATATAGTCAATATTAGTCACTGAGCCATTGCTGTCTTAAGCATTTTAGGATGATATAATAAAAAAAAGCATTGATTGGTCAACTTGAACATAAAAACATTAATTTCTCAGATGTCTGAATGTGAGGGATCTGAAGTCTGGGTGACAACAGATTTTCCTCTGTGAGGGATCTCTTTTGGATTACACACAGCTGCTTTCTTACTTTATATTCAGAGATTAGAGTTAAAGCAAAATATCCAGTATACTCTCCCTTTTCTCAAAAAAAAAAAAAAAAAAAAAAAAGAATAACAAGACCCAAATAGCTGAAACTGGAATATGCTCGTTTCTTGTATCTCTGTCAATGATGAAATTTCATTTATAAAAATACTCTTCAATGGGGCCAGAGAGATAGCATGGAGCTAAGGCATTTGCCTTGCATGCAGAAGGATGGTGGTTCGAATCCCGGCATCCCATATGGTCCCCTGAGCCTGCCAGGAGCGATTTCTGAGCGAAGAGCCAGGAGTAACCCCTGAGTGCTGCCGGGTGTGACCCAAAAACAAACAAAAAATATTGTGAGATATTAAAATAGTAACTAATGATAAAATAAAATTATTGGAACTGGAGATATAGTACAGCACTTGCCACCTGCACAGCTGACCTGAATTTGATCCTTGGCACCATATATGGTGCCCTAATCCCCACCATGAGTTATTCGTGGCTGTCTATTCAGAAATCTGTCCTGAGGTGCTTAGTGATCACTCCTGGTGGTGCTCATGGACCAGGTGTGGTGTCAGGGATTGAGCCTGGTTGGCTATCTGCAAGGCAAACACCTGAACTAACACATGAGCTTCAGTATTCTCTTATAAAATTTGTTGTCTGTAATATTTCTGAACTGCAATTTGACAATGGGTAATTGAGACTAGAAATTTAAACAGGAAAAGAAATATTGTATCCTCGTTTTTTACAAGGACTGTAATTCAATCAGTAGGGGGTGTCCTAAACCTCATCATCTAATCAAAATATATTGTCCCAAATACTTGACCTCCTAAGAATATGTCATTGAGAAACAGTGATTTAATATATGTATTTGGGTTGAAATAAACTTGCAGAAGGAGAAGCCAGGGTATGGTCAGAACAAGCAAGGATATAGATAGCTAGGTTCCATTTAAAGTCTCAAGTAAATTAACCCCAATGCAAGACAGGCAAAGGCGGTGGGAATGGAGCCAAGAATAAAAAATAAATGATGGCTTGTTTCTGGGGTATTTCTCAAAGTTAGGCACTCTGTTTATGTGTGATCTTACCTCTCTTGGTACTGATGAAATAGTCCTTTAGATAAATCTGCCACTTATTCTGCTGTGGAGCCCCTTCTTCAACTAGGGTGAGGCACGATTTCATGGTTTCACTGTTGGAAACTTTGCCTCTAAAATGTGCCCTAAAATCACATGCTATTCTAACAACAAACCAGTCATTTGATCCAAATGATGGAATCGAGAATCTTCTTTAGTGCTCTGGGTTGGACTGTGATGAACATCTAATGTGATATACTGTTCATCTTAGTGAAGAAGGTAAAAGTGGAATGCTGAATGTCTTTGTAATGATGGAAGAATACAAATCATGATAAAGATTTTATTTATGAGAAGTGATATTGAGAAACTTATCTAGCCTGATAGGCTTTAAGTAAAGAAGAGTGGCATGAGTATGCTCAGGCATTATCTCCTTGAAAGGTTCATGAGGCCTGTTTGCCCTTAAGCAATAAATAGACTAATAGTAGATTATGTTTACAACTTATCTACTATTTTTTGAAGTAGACCTATGTGAATTTAATCTGTAATATCTTGTGCCAGAACAAAACTCCGTGGATGGAGTATGTACTGAATCAGCTGGATGGGAGCGAGTGAAATCCAATTTTGAATAGAGTCTGCTTTTAGGATATATGTGGATCTCATTCTACAAGCACTTTAGAGAAGACAAGTACTGCTAAGAAAACATACCATAGATAATACAGAGTTGTCTGGGGTCCAGGTTTATGTCTTTTTGTCTACATTTGAAGGATAAACAAAGAAAGACTTTTGTATCTTAATGTAGCCCCAATTAAGGAACTGGAAAATGGGATTCTTTGTCTACCATTTTGTGAGGCTTATAAAATTTCTTGGAGAAAGGACACACAGAATTCTAAGAGTGAGGTACTCCCTCTTTGTGAGACAGTGTGGTGCCAACAGTTTATAATGCTGAGATTAAATTCTATCATTATGCCATCAGCGGTCAGAAATCTCAGCTTAGAAATGTGGGCAGAAGTCAGGGAAGTACCTAAACCATGCAGAGAAACTTCATCTGAGACTATCTTCTCGAATATCTCTGCAGTGGTCTGCTTAAACACATCTTGTTTTAAATTCTCATAAACTTTCCTAAATTCTCTGACTGTGTGCTCACACATACTTGTTCATATATGATGTAGAGATGTTAATATACCTATTGTTGCAACTGCGGTGGCTTTATAACTCTGTGATCTATTCAAATATTATCTGTATTTAAGACTAGTTATTAGGTGATAATATTCTCCAGAATCTGAGAAACACCATCATAGAAGAAATCATGTATCTTTATTATTGAATAATATTAACTAGTAAATATGTACTAAGAGCCTATTGCATAGAGAAACAAAATTATGTATTGAGTTAAACCTCAAAGTAAGATCAACACATTCCATCATTAGAAATTTTCAAATTTTCAGCTACATGAATATGGATTTTGCTATTTTCCTACACTGAAACTTATCTTTGAATGTTAATTTTCTCATGTATGAAATGGTTTTTATAACACTGCTCTGCAAGGCTTCCAGTTAGGCTAATTGAAATAATATCATTTAAGTGTGTTGAAAATCACCCAATAATATTCAATAGTCATTATTATTTTAACAATTTGATTCTGGACACAAAAATGTATAAAAAATTGCTCTATTGATTTTCCCAACTCCCTGGAAATCATTATTATTTATCCAGCTAGTAGCACAAGCCAGATTCTGATTCACCCTTTCTATATCTTTCCATCTTAACCTATCAC